>NC_089744.1:58901598-58934098 GCF_040412425.1 Macrobrachium rosenbergii
AAAACCAACACGAACAACTCAAAATGATGTACACTTGGAAACAATAAAAACAAAAATATTGTTGGAACACAGTACCTCGAACTGCGGTTATGCCCATTTTCCAGACAACAAGATAAAAATGAGCTCGTAGGTTCTTATTCAAAGAAAACTTTGCAAGAAGAAGAAGAGGGCGATGCAATACAGTCTCCAAAACACATATCCATCCGCACTGGTAAGAGAAAGGGAGGCATTCTCCATGTGCGCGTGTGACATTTTCCAGACAGGACAAAATACAATGCACGATTCATGTTTGAGATGGCACTCCGACACAATATGATGCCAGGTCTCCTTGCTTTATTACGAGCATCAGCAGCAACAACAACAACAACAACAACAACAACAACAACAGGCACTGACCCCAACCAGGTCGGATACAATTCCACCTTCCTCTGGAATTCAATATCGGGGAATTTTTCTCGGATGTTTTCACATCAAATTTGTATTTCCTCAGTGGCAGAGTCATGCAGAGGGAAAACTGAAAAGAGTAAAATGTGGTTATGTTGCAGAGAGAGAGAGAGAGAGAGAGAGAGAGTTACGAGCATAGTAAGTGGGGATGAGGGTAGTTACGTAAAGTTGTGGCAGAGGAATGGAGATTAGAGAATGAGAATCAGTGATACGATGAGAGAGGTAAATTATGCCTTAGTGGAGTTGAGAATGCTAATGTAGGGCGCTGTTGTGGAGAAGGAAAGTGTTAAAAAAGAAAGATAATGCGTAACTGGCGTCGTAAAGTAGGAAGAGAATTGTTATGAAGAAAGTTTATAGCGAAGAAGTAAAACTATTTTTACCACTCGGAGGGGGAAAAGAAGCAAAATAGAACGTGAATTGAATTATCAGTTGGTCACGAAAACTAAAGGATACTGCATACAATGTAGGTAATTAAGAACAAAAGAAGTCCTGATAAGGATAGGAATGACCATAAGAAAATAAAAGTCGATAATTAACACTTAAGGCAAATTACTCTTCAGTAGAGAAGAGACCACAGTTCATTTTTTGAAAATAGAGAAGACATTAGGAACTGAAAAATGAAGAGATCAAAAATATGATTAAAATTATGGACAGAAAAGAACAGCTGTGCTTATGAAATTGTTGTCTGAGGACATATTTATTATTGTTATTGTTAATGTCATTGTTTTCGGTGTTGTAATCAAAACCTAGTCATCCATCAGGCAGGCAGTATGTCTGAAGTATGACTGATATACACGAACAACTATGATGTCACCATCAAAATACTAGATGTTTAAGGTGGCGCAAGGGTCTGGCTGTTACAACAGTAGTAAAGAGTCACTAATGGAAAGTGACTTACAGTTGGTACAAAACACTATATGTATATATATTCGCTTGAAACCACTTGTTAGTAGAGTATGCCTTAAAAACGTTCGCAAATACTCATTTTGCATTTATTACCGTTAACAACCCACTCTAAAAGAATTTCTGAAACTTATTATTATCAATATGGGATTCAACAGTAAGAAATCTCAATAATGACCTAGAAACCATGTCATTATAATAATCAGTCTGGTGAAAATCTGCGTTATTGTATAATCCAAATAAATATTTCCATATATAATAAGAAGGGAAAATTAAATAATAGTAATTAGAAAGTCCAGTACAAGTGACCTAATAAAAACTGCCAATGAAGATAGAATTTGGCAAAATGCAAATGAGATGTCGGAGTAGATCAAGTAATGAAAATTAATATTTTTCGTTTTATCTTGCTGTATGAGTTATCTATGATAAATCCCTCAGGACGAGGAACTCGCGGAGGCATGCGTTTTCAAACTTTGAAAAAGATGATGCAGATTATGGAGAAGTTGAGAACCGAGTTCGACCTCATATAACTTAAAATCACGTTCGATACAAATAAAGAGGATGCGGGGCACGACTTCTACTTTTCTCTTGAATTAATTTGATTATTTTCCTTGTGTATGCTTATACACGAGGAACGTTTGTTTACATTTAACAACCTTAAGGTATTATTGTAATAATATAACGGCACTACAAACACACGTACAAACAGGTAGTGCCATCAGTGCACCTCATGCGGTGCACTGTAGCCATTACTTAGCGTCCCTTCGGCCCCTACCTGCAACCCTGTTCATTCCTCGTACTTATCTCTGTTCCTATTCTCTTTCTTCCGTCTGACTTTCCACCCTGTCCTAAAAATTGTTTCATAATGCAACTGCGAGGTTTTCCTCCTGTTACACTTCAAACCTCTGTAACATCAATTTCTCTTTCAGCGCTGAATGACCTCATAGGTCCATAGCGCTTGGCCTTTGGCCAAAATTCTATATTCCATTCCATTCCAGTATGTACAATCATTCAGAGAGAGAGAGAGAGAGAGAGAGAGAGAGAGAGACGTATATGGACGTGTATAAAAAGAACCTTTGCTATTAAATAATTACATTTATGTTTATTTCAAATTTTGTGCATCCTTCTCTGCAACGGAAATAGCTCCAAACATTAAAACGATTTCTTAAATGTAAGTCGAACGAGATGAAAGATTAGAGATGAGATGCTTCGAGAGAAGGATAGAAGGCTTGGGGCAGTACTTCCACTTTAATTTGTTGTCAATATTACATCTGTGAAGGATAAGAAATTTTGTTGTCAAAGATGGCCTTGTTGTGCTTATTGGTTCTCAAGAGGGATGGACCCGTCCCAGTTTCTAGCGACTATTTTAGAACATCACATTTGTATTTGTTTGCGGGTACTTGTTTGTGTGTGTGAGAGAGAGAGAGAGAGAGAGAGAGAGAGAGAGAACAATTGAATTACAAGTCAATGGCCTCTGTGGGTTTGTTCCATATGAATAGATTTCATCTTCTGAATAATTTCCTTTTCAGTGCTTTATTGTAAAATCGTCATAATTTTCATATAACAATCACGATACAGTATTAAATGCACTGATTTGTTTGGTACTTTTGTAAGTCTTAGGCAGTAAGAAAAATATTCATAATTTATCAATAGTTGATAACCCATGATTGGACGTACTCATGTTACTAGTCCCTTCTTGATGTTACTTATTCTGCAGTAGGTTATTGTTTACATCTATTTTTCATTTTTTAGACGATCGATCGTATTATACACGACCGAAAGATAGAACTCAACGTTAGATCTGTTCTTGTTATTATTATATATATTTTAGGGGCCTGAAAAAAAAATCAGCACCTACGGCATAAAATAAAAGTACTACTAAATACCTCGTGGAGAAATTCGCCATCGTCTTGAAATCGCCATTATTGTGCATTATAACTGTAAGTTCGTCCGTGAAAAATCTTCGAGTTTTTCTCACGGCTGATTTACGTCGCCATCCTCGGCCTCCCGATGTGCTGGAATGTCTTTCGATACACTGCTTCTCAAACAGCCGATTTCTTGAATCCTTGGAAAGCAAGCGTCATAAAAGATTCAGTCTTCCAGACTTGATGTCACTTTGCTTTGTCCTCGGTCTTTAGCTTTGTGTGTGTGTGTATGTATATATATGTATATATATATATATATATATATATATATATATATATATATATATATATATATATATATATATATATATATATATATATATATATTGTTTATGTGTGTTTGTGCACACTTGCACAATGATGTACATCTGTCCCTTAACCTGCCAAAGTTTGTGTATCCCTATTTAAATTCATAAACACCACTATTCCTCTATACTGTGATTTTCTTATATCAGTTATATATATATATATATATATATATATATATATATATATATATATATATATATATATTGTGCCCGTGTTTGTGCACACTTGCACAATGATGTACATCTGTCCCTTTAACCTGCCAAAGTTTGTGTATCCCTATTTAAATTCATAAACACCACTATTCCTCTATACTGTGATTTTCTTATATCAGTTAGTTCAAGAGAGAGTTACCTTCAGGTTCTGGATGTCCAGTGATGCCCACCCTTTACAGTAGCTATAAATGTGCAAGAATTGTTCTTAATGAATGCGTATTTGGCACATAATACACTGCTGGAGTGCGCAGTATGAATTATTATATATATATATATATATATATATATATATATATATATATATATATATATATATATATATATATATATATATAGTTACGAAGTGATCAATTACCTGGTTATTACACAACTATTAAATCCAAAAATTTACCTCACTTCAGCTAGATACCTGAAACCTCATAACAATAATATTACGACTGAACGCTCTAAAGGTAACGGTGATCCCGTAAAACTTGCTTATCACTTGAAAAATTAATCCAAGTTTATCAAGTTATGAGTGAGGTAACAACTGTTAAGCAACAAATATACTAGAGGGGAAAGGGCGTCACTCCATCAAACAGCTATGATTTTTTCCTTGGTCCTAATTCACTTCAAAATCATGAAGGAGAACATAACATGTCCATTGCTTACCTTGTGCATATACAAATAACTCTATTCACTGGTGGTCAGTATTCACTGGTGGTCAGAAATGAAACAGTGTGCTTTTAAAACTTTAAATACAAAAATTTATTTCTAAGTTCAAAAGTTAATTTATAATTAGAGTTCACAGGCTCAAAAAATTTATTATTACTCGAAACCAACATAAGATTGAATTAATTCTTAAACAAGATTAATTCACTAAACTTAATTTATCAAGAAATTAAGTTAATTAAGCAAAATTCAAATTATTAAGATTTACTCAAAATTTGAAAAAGAAATCCTAAGATATGAAATCAACACAAGTATTCAATGTTAAAGTATCAACACATATAAAGTGCTAACTAAATCAGTGTTAAACCACCAACACAAAATCTTGGGTAACACTGAAATTATAAACACAGGAACACATAAAACAAATGTAAAGACAAGAAAATGTAAAAGTGTGCAAGAAGTTTATCAACAATAATTTCACTACGGCAAAATCTGTTTAAAGATTACATCCACGTTTTAAAAAGATCACATTCACCTTTTTTAAAGATCATATTCATCTTTTTACCAAGATCATATTCAACTTGTTACCAAAATCATATTCAACTTTTTACCAAAATCATATTCAACTTTTTACCAAATCATATTCAACATTTTACCAAAATCATACTCAACTTTTTACCAAAATCATATTCAACTTTTTACCATGGTAAAAAAATAAATAAATGCAACTTTACCTTACACCAATCTCTGCACACCATTACATAACTCCTTTTTTCCCATAAAAACACTTTTGTTAGGCCTGTTATGGTAATCTCTCTCTTATATTAGATTTTACCAAGGGAGCATCAAATATTATTAACAGTACACAAAATTTATATGCTTGGGAGAGTAACCACAATTTTACACATTTCTATAGAGAGAGAGAGAGAGAGAGAGACCACCCTATTCCTACCAGCTCTCAATCTGTACTGAACTTTATTTTACCGATATCTTCCATGAGGTTAAACCTGGGTTGCCAGCTAGGTATTTGAAGAAATTGGTCACCCTGGAAGAAACAGGAATAAACTAAGTTTCTTTCACTACAATATAATAAACAGAATTTCTTTCTTTATGGAGTAAACAATTTATTCTCTGGCTCAGAAAGCGACATAGGCCTGCCTCTTATCTGAATGACTGACAGCTTCCCGTTTTAAACACTTGTGTACACACACACACGCACAGGCCTCTGAACTGACCATGGCTATCAAACCTGTCATCCCTTCTCACTGTTAACTGATAACATAAGTGGCCTCTACGATCTCTCTCGCATCCCCATTTCCTGTCCACCTGAACACACACAGCTGTGTACACAAAACCTATAGGAAGAAGTACCTCATCTTATCACACAACCAACCAACCATTTGTAAGACCTGACTCTCCCATAAACACTATTAATGTTATTTCAGTCCACATATGACGATCACAAAAGAAAACATATACAAGCATTGTACAAAAGTATGCATACTACAAAACCATCTCGTTATACTTCACAACACATGAGAAATGTGAAAGAAAGCACATCAGAAAAACACAGAAAACATATTACTTTCACATATAAGACATATCATTAGAATATATATATATATATATATATATATATATATATATATATATATATATATATATATATATATATATATATATATATATGTATATATATTTCTGGTTAACGTTTATCCAATGAGAGCATGGGTTATACTGTAGATAAGTTAAAAGCAATCATTTTATTTTTTAAAGTATTTTTATCATAATGAATTATCTAGACAAAAAGATGTATGTACATTTTTTCATGCAGAGTCATCAAAATCTACGGATTTGGTCTAATCGATTCCACCTATTCGTGGCCAACTTAGTGTTGGGAAACTACCCTGCAAAACTGTGGATTCCTTCTGAAGAGTTGTGTATGTGAACTATTTTCCTTTTATGCTACAAAACAATTTAAGAAACATAAACATTGGACACTGTGCCTTTGATGGAAAAAGTTTAATTTAATAAGCGGATTAAAACAAAAATGTCATTTACTTCAACAAAAGCCATGTACAGAACATTTAGAATACGCCACAAATGGTGATTAAGAAAAATCATATGAAAGCTGGATTACATAATTCAGGAATCATTATTGTTTGTGCCCGTCACTGTTGGCTTGGTATAACAATGTTGCAAGAATAAAGTCAACGACAAATATGCTGGTAAGGGCTGTAGTACATTTACCTGTTGTAGTAGTTTGTTTCTAAAATTTTATTGTTATGCACTAAATAAATTAATCGAGTGGATTGTTGGTAAACTGTAAAGAGGCGAGGATTCCAAAAGTATTTAAGTAATCTTATAGAATTATTTTTTTATTGTTTAGAAATTTCAACCATAAACAGTGGTCAGTTAACTTAATTACGCATCTTACGATATTATGAAGAGGTTTCCTTTGACTGAGTAAGTCACTGGCTCAGTGTCAAAAACAATTTAATTTCCAGTCACGGCTTACGCTTATATATATATATATATATATATATATATATATATATATATATATATATATATATATATATATATATATATATATATATATATATTTTTTTTTTTTTTTTTTTTTTTTTAATAATTTAAACAAAAGATCCCTGTGAATCATTAGGAGTCATATCAGCCCTGCCAAACAGATGCCTTTCTCTCCGAAGTCAGTTGACCAGAGATTCATAAACGGAAGATGGGTTGACTTATTGCATATTGCAATGTTGATTCGGGTTATTTAATCACCCAGGAGGGATGGAACATATTGTGAGACTACTTGTTGATTTAAGACTTCAAGGAGAGAGAGAGAGAGAGAGAGAGAGAGAGAGAGAGAGAGAGAGAGAGAGAGAGAGAGGGGTTAGGGGGGAAATGGGATGTGGTGCGAGCTGGAATGAAAGGGACAGACGAGAGAGAGAGAGAGAGATACGGGGTTGGGGGGAGATGGGATATGGTGCGAGCAGGAATGAAAGGAACAAAGAAGAGAGAGAGAGAGAGAGAGAGAGAGAGAGAGAGAGAGAGAGAGAGAGAGAGAGACTTTGGGAGCCTCTGGGAGTGAGTTAAGGGTTAAGAGTAGAGGTTGGGGAGAGGTAAATGAAATGGGAGGAGGGAGGGAGGGAAGGAGCGGCGAAGGGAGAAGAGGAGTAGGGACCTGTTGAACGAGGAGATTGCATGCAAAAAATGTATATAATTTGCTTGGGTTCACAATGAGTTGTCGGTAGTGCTTCCAGATGGAGCCCTGAAACGGATATTATCTCATGAAAGTGGAATTCAGTGAAATATTTTATATTCGTACAGAAATCTGGGTTTGCACCAGTTGCTATTTTTTTTTCTTTTTTTTTTACTTGTTGCGTGTCTTCTTGGGAGAGAATTAGAATGGTGTCGCATTCTCATTTTTCTGATGCCCTCGTTTGTTCACCCTGTATTTAACATGGTGTATTTGACACGGTTGGTGTAAAAAGGTGGCAATGATATGGGAGAGAAATAGAATACATGCGCGTTTTAGACCCCTCCCTCACTGTTATCGCAGTCTTGCATTCCACCTTTTATAATTCATTTATCTGCTTGCCGTCGCAAGCAATAAAATACGGAAGCTTAAAGGCATTAGCCGCTATAATGATAACAAAACTCGTCTCTTAGACAAGGCAACACTAATTTCCTTACAGTTTGTCTTAAGAAGAATGACATGAATGTAACCCTATATCACAGTGCGTTTTTTGACGAGTCTAGAGCAACAATAAATCGAAAAGTAATTTATTCAGCGGTGATATGATGATTTTCTTGAGTATTTAAATACGATTTCTTATTGAGTTGAAGATTTTGATGGGATAACACCTCTTTTAACCAGTGAAAGATTTAATCAGAAGCACCATAAGGGTCTGGAATGTTAGCAGTTATATCCATAAGTGCTATATAACTGTATTATTTTCGATGTTCTTCAGCACCATAACAAAGCCATAAGGAACCAGAAAAGGAGAAGAAATAAATTATTCATAGATTCAACAGATTGCGATTGATCTCGAGAGAAAAATAACCGAATTGGACATTTATTCTCTGTCGGGGATTCCGTCCATTATATGAGAGATAAGAATAGAAGATCTGTGGATAGGGAAGAGAAGAATAAGAGGCCGAAGGATAACATTGTGTAGGGTGCTATGCACCATAGGAAACGGACCAGATGCAACATCAATCCTTATGTATGTGTCAAGATTAAGTGTTTTTGATGCAAGAAACGGGTAGAGCGAAGGGCTGTGAGCATAGTGCTGGGTGTTGTTATAATATATATATATATATATATATATATATATATATATATATATATATATATATATATATATATATATATATATATAATCCAAGGCGGGTCAGGGAAAGGCACTGTCCATATGCATTTTTTTATTATAATATGCTGACGTTTCACAACTACGCATGGTTGCATTTTCTAGGCTGCAAACAGCGAACATGGCACCCAATAAACTAATAAAATCAGAATTACAAATTAGAATTACAATAAAGCATTCAGAATAAAATGACTAAAACCTATCCTAAAGGAACCAGCAAAAGGCTGTGACAACCTACCCAGAGGGAAGCCAAAAAAATCTACTGTACTCGCACTGAGTATTACATAAGAGAGAGAAATAAATAAATTAATAAGTAAATAAACATACAGACAGAGAAGAAACAGCTCAACAAGACCATCAGGCAATAAACAGTTGTGTAGAGGATGGTTGGGAGTGTAAATCCGAGGACAAAATTAACCGATTCCTCAGAACATTGAAACAAAAAAATATTATTGACGAACGTATGTACCCAAATTTGTTTGTTACAGGTTCTTCATATGGTATTATGTATGGATTGCCCAAAGTACACAAGACCGATGTCCCAATGAATACAGCCAATTATAATCTTGCTAAATTCCTAGTACCTATTCTTGAACCATTAACTAAAGGCCCTTACACCTTAACGTGTTCTACCTACTTCAAGGAGGAAATTATCAAACAGGACTCCGACTTATTCATGGTTAGCCTGGACGTCGAATCCCTGTTCACCAATGTCCCTGTGGGGGAAACACTTCAGATTATTTTGAATAAGCTTTTTCCTGATGACGATGTCTTATTTCATAATTTCAACAAGAATCACTTTAAACAATTTTTAGAGTTGGCCGTGCTGGACACAGCCTTTATTTTTAATGGCGTTTTGTAGTAACAGGTGGAAGGAATGGCTATGGGAAGTCCTTTAGGACCTACGTTCGCCAACATTTTTACGAACTCTCTGGAAGAGCGCATAATGGACGCCTGCCCCTTGTCCTTCCTCCCCTTATTTTATAAACGTTATGTTGATAACACGTTTGTCTTATTTAAACGAGATCTTAATGCAGACTTTCTTGGACTTCGTTAACAACCAACACCCTTACATAAAATTTACGCTAGAAAAAGAATCTTAACGGCAAGCTCCCATTTTTGGACGTTCTTGTTTCCAGGAACTCGGTAGGATTCTACGCTGGAATATATCGTAAAGGTACGTTTACGGGTCTGAGTATGAATTTTTATAGCTCTTGTTATTTCAGTTTTAAATTAAATGCTCTTTCTACCCTCCTCCACAGGGCTTTTACTCTGTCATCTAATTGGCTGACTCTTCATGACGAAATAACATCTCTTACTAATTATTTTAGGAACAACTGTTTTCCATCTAAACTATTTTTTAAACAGTTAAATAGTATGTTGAATAAAAAGACGGCGCGTTTACCCCGATGCAACTTTTCGTGTGCACAGGAGGCATGCGCCTATTTCATGGAGAGGCAAGCAGAGGCATGCCTCTGCACAAGGGGAGGCATGCCTCAAATCTGTGCGCACAGGCCAGTGTGCACACACGCACGTAGGCGCAAGTATGGGAGACTCGTGCAACAGTCGCCAGTCGCACGCCAGCCACCATTTAATATGCACCTGTTTACTCTATTGCCAGTACGGCTGATTGGTCAAACGAAAAAAATATTAACTTTATTGAGGATTATCGTTCCTTTACTTGTCTGTAGAAGGATAATTCCGATCATTTTAAAGACACGGTCAAACGGAGTGATGCACTGTTGTTCCAAAAAGCTAAATATGATTTAGGGACGTCAAAGGCAGTCCTAAACAAAATAAAATGCTTTCGGCCGTACTTCCAACGAGTACACAAGGACTACATACCCTCCGACGTGCAAGATATTCATTGACCCAGCACTCACGCCTTTTCCTTCGATTTCGTCTTTGTCTCAAAATAACACCAGCTGCGGCAGCAGCAACTGCTTGGTCGAGAGCAGACATGTTGACGACTGCTTCACTCTCGGTGTGAACAGAAACAGGCATGCGCACAGAGGCATGCGGCTATGGCATGCGTGAAGGTGCGTATTGCATGCACAGAGGCATGGCTAGCCGCACGGCAACTATGCGCAAGGCGCACCGGTGTAAACGCGCCTTAAGATGAATTTTTACGCAGCGTTCCCCTATATACAAGATGATTCTTTCAAAAGAAATTTCTAAACATCATTCAAAAGGAATTACCGGCCCTTAACCTCAAACTCAATCCGAAGAACCCCCGAACAGTTGGCTCTCTCTTCAAGTTTAAAGACAAGCTCAGTCCCTTATTTACATCCAACGTTATATATAAGTACTTATTTACATCGAACGTTATATATAAGTACAAGTGCCCCAGATATAGTCAGGGGATCTATGTCGGATGTACTAAGAGGCTGTTGCGAATGCGCATTGATGCTCATAGAGGAGTCAGCTGTTGCTCCGGAAGTTGGAGGTATCGACACATGATGCTATAAAGCTCTGAATTCTGGAGAACAAAATATTTTCTTTGTAATTTTCGTGAATAATGCAATCGTCAAATCATAGTAAAATAAATATTTGGTGTTCAGTTCATATACGGGTATACCTTGTTAATTCGCAAAATTCCAGTATGCTGTAATATTGAATTAAGGTTTAAGAACACGCGTAACGAGAAGATCAAGACCTTTTAGAAGGTAAGCGAAGGCGGAGCATTAATTGGTATTGACAGATTATAGAAAACTTTTGTAATTTTGTTAAAGGTTGGGAATTTACCTGCAGATATATTTATCAAGACGATGCAAATGTCTTGAAAGGCACGAGGATAATTTTATTTTATGAAAATGGGGCTTAATTTTCAGACGAATCTAACTTAATAGATTACAGCGTTGCAAGAAAGTGATATTTTACTTAGCAGAATTTGGCTCATAAGTTACGGTCTGTGACTGCATGTCACTTGGGTTACGGAGGAGAAGAGGAAGAACATGCATATTTATGACAAGAAGTAGGAGGAGAGCTAGGGATAAGTAAGGAATAGAAGAAAATGGTAAGGAAATTAGAGAAATGCGACCCGCAATGTGCCTTGAATTTATTTTGTAATAATTGTTCAACTCTTTCAGAGCTTCGAAGAAAGAAAATTACATAGACTACGTCTTTCATCAAGTTGTCAACATTATACCATGTTAAGTATGGCAATAAAGTATTTGTGGAGAATTTTAAGAGACGGTAGATCTGGTATGAATACTGTAAAGGAAGATTCGTCTTTGGCTACACTCTCAGGGGCATCGTGATACATATATATAAATATATATATATATATATATATATATATATATATATATATATATATATATATATATATATATATATATATATATAAATATACAGGTATATATATATATATATATATATATATATATATATATATTATGTATTATATATTATATATATATATATATATATATATATATATATATATATATATACATACATACATACATACTACATATATATACATATATGTGTATATATATAATTATATATATATTTATATATTATATATATATACACACATACATACATACACACACAAAAAATTGTAAAAAAATATGCACATGATTTGTGTATCAGCTGAAGCCACAAGAAAATCTTGAAAAGAAACTACAGCGTGTCAAATACCTTCGTGTAATTAACACATCTTCGGGACACAAAGATGTGTTAATTACACGCAAGTACTCGGCACTCTGTCGCTACTTTTCAAGATTTCCCTGTTGCTTTAGCTGATGTGTGTATAAAACCAAGGATAGTTTTAAGAGTATCAACCCTGGCCAGCATTGGAACCTAGGCTTTTACTTTAGATACTACGATAAACAGACGACTTGAATCCGGTTTCAAACATAACCCTTTGGTTTAGAAGCAAAGATAAACAGTCGACTTTGCCTCTCACGGTCGGCTGTTTATAATTGTATCTAAACCAAAGGTTGAGGTCCGAACCCTGTCCGGGGCTGATGCACGCACAAAATAATATATATGCACTAGCTGACCAACCCGGCGCTGCCCAGGAAATCTCTGGAGGACACAGAAAAATTGTCCTGCATCTCCTCTGAATTGTTTTGTCTTTCTTTCCTGTGATTAATAATTCTTTCATTGTGATTATATATATTCTGTATTGAATTATTATATTATATAAATATATATATATATATATATATATATATATATATATATATATATATATATATATATATATATATATATATATATATATATATGGGCATTTATCTTACTAAAATTGTGAAAAAGTGAGGGAGAGAAAGAGAAAAAGAGGGAATGATTGACTTGCAGTGGCAAATATCCTTGGTCTTTTCTAGTATGACTTGGTGTTTAACCCCATTCATAAAGGGAAATTATTAATGAGAGAGAGAGAGAGAGAGAGAGAGATTGTTAGTATGAATTTACTTACAGTGGTTAAAAACTTCATAAATGGATTTCGTTCCAAATTATTTGAGTGATGTGTTGTGAAAGAGAGGGGAGAGAGAGAGAGTGAGTTTGGTGGAGGTGGTTGTGCGAGGTTGAAAGTGTTGATGTGCGTTGTGATGATGTTGAAGTTGATGGCGGTGGTGGAATTGTTATAGCCAAACTGCTCAGTATTAATTCCAGGCCTCATTTAAACCGACGTAATAACTAAAGACGTTACCGTAACGTCACGAAGCAGTGTCACCCTAACATCATGAAGCAGTTGCTGTAGCGAATTCCGATGGTAAAAGCAAAGAAACGAACAAATTAACAAGGAAATTAGCATTTGAACGAATAAAATATGGAAACCCTTTATATCTTGCCCATAGGTGCTAGCCAGCAGCTACTACGTATGTGAGGATGGGGAAGTGTCTCTCGGCTCGTGTTACTACAGAAAGCGGATGTCTACTTATAGAAATTTTCGATATAGGTTTTCAAGTTGATTTTATCCAAGTAATTAACAATTATATTAATAATTATCATAAATTATGATAAAAATTCACGCAAATTCTGATCAGAAATTGATGTTAGGGGGGATTTATTGTTTCAGGTTAATCATGCATCTTACAACACTTGGAAGAAAACCTGGAGAGCTCAGGTAAAATATACCATCGACCCATAAAGCACCTGAAGGAAAAGCTGACAGAATTGGTAAAAACGAAAATTTCATTCAATTTGTCTGTGTTTGATGTGTGTCACGGGGGTAGGGGTTTGATTTTGAGTTATGAATTTCCTGGGGTCACAGCCAAATTTTGTCTGGTCTGTCAAGCGTTTCGGATTTCTATAGCGCACAAGCATACAAACATTCACTTATATATATATATATATATATATATATATATATATATATATATATATATATATATATATATATATATATATATAATATTACATATGTATACAGTAATTATTTTCACTTGTCATACAGAACTACAAGATATATTTTCCATTGGCAACGTCAAAAAAATTACTTATTGAAATTAAAAGAGAGGAAATCAGATGACTCAGATATTTTATCATTAAGCTAACGACACCCCAAGTGTGTGTATGTATGTGTAAATATATATATGCATATATATATATATATATATATATATATATACCATATACACATGTACATATATTTAAAATTATATACTGTATATACATATATATATGTATAACTGAATCACGAAAATATGGAACATGTTGATTATGTAAATAAAAGCAATGCCACGAAGGAAAGAGAAACGACGGGGCGGTGCTAGGCCTTTCGACTTATTGTCCTTTACTTAGCAGACAGATAGAAATATAAAAGTAAGTTTCCAAAGTAAGCTCGTATAAATGAGAGGTGGGAATTATTAAGGAAAATATGTACCTGGAATCCAACACAGTTGAAGAATAAGTAGACCTACCAAAGCAGAGGTATACATTTAAGAGGTTTTACAAAAGATTAGGCCCAACTGCTCGAAAGCAGTGACAAGTCAATTATAAGTATACAGGTAAAGGTAATGACCACCAAAAAATGGCCGTGGAAAGAGTAAGCTGATTACATATGGTATAAAAGCACAACTGAATAATTCTTCTAATGGTAAACAATAGAATTTTTGCAAAGTGAATATTTTCACACAAAAATATAGTAAACATATGAATACATAGAAAATATATGTAAGGTGACTAATTAGTAATTAAGTCAGTGATTTCATCTTTAAGGTCATTCTTGAACATGTTACTAATACAAGGGGCCAGATAATGCTTGCCAGAGCTAAGGTTAAAATTACAACTGGAAGTAAGTTGTATGATAGCAGGTTCTAAAAGATTTCGTGAAGATCAATCTTTCGATCTGGCAATCACTGAACTTTCAGTCCAGTTTATCCTGTGAGAGTTTTCACTTGAATGAATATTGCATTGGATGTTTACCCATTTTGACAAAATACATATACTGTTTAATTTGTACTTCCTAATCTTTACTGGACTGGCCAGTATAAAAAGAGGGACAGTCCAAGCATGGAATTATATATATTATATTGTTGCTTTCCTTAAGTTATTTTTTTTTACTCCTGAACTGATACACTGAGTTTTAATTTTTTTTGTCTTTCAAGGGTGATTGCATATATTTAAAGGACACATATATGCATTTCATAGCTTCAATGCTTTAAGATGTGATGAAAGAATTTTTGGAGCAAGATGGAACTAGGGCGAGAGACTTGATGTAAAATCTTTGTATTCAGCAAATAGTTTGATTCCTCAGCTATCTACGTGAGAAGCTCAGCAATATTGCCGGTCAGGTGATCTCCGGAGTGTTATGTATATTCGTGAGTACGTGCGTTACTTTGATCTAGATTATGCCAAAATCTGCCCTAAAAGTGAGTTTGATCGTTCATTAACGTGACAGAACTGCAATTGTCCAGTCATAAGCTTTGGAGAGGATCCAGGCTTTGAAAATCGGCAGATAAGGTAGTTTCAAATCTCTGTTTTTATGGGAGAAAATTGAACTTGTGATTTTTACCATGACTTTCTAATCATTATGAACTTTTGAACTGGTGTGGGAGATTTAATATGAATATTCATACCTCTTTTATATTATTATTTTGTTATGTTACGTTTGCCATATCTTGGCTATGCATTTTGCACTTTCCATTATTGTGTTTTGCACTTCATATATTTTTGGGAGTTTTCTATCATGTTTGATTCTTTCGACAGATGTCTTTGGACTTGGGAGTTTGAGAAAAGGACATGCAAGTCATTTGCAATGTCAATCTCTTTATGTGGTAGACTGTTTTTTTACATGACTTTAGTTATTGATTTGGGAGTATATGTGATTTTGGGGATTTCAGGCTATTAGCTATAATGAGACTTCTTTAATCAGAAGTGTTTTGCAGTTTAGAGTTTAGTTATCTGACTCGATAATTCATTTATTATGCATTTTAATCTTTGCTTTGTTTTATTCATTTCTTGTTGGGTTATTCGAATAATAAACTTATTTTTGTAAGAAACGATTGTGTTTCTTTAAATAGTCCATTTAATTGCTTTGAGAGAATGAGTGAGGTCGGGTGGATGAGCTTTGGTAAATGATGAGAGAGAGAGTCGATACACGGAGAGAGAGAGAGAGAGAGAGAGAGAGAGAGAGAGAGAGAGAGAGAGAGAGAGAGAGAGAGAGAGAGAGAGAGAGAGAGGGGGAGAAAAAGGATGCAAGTGTTATCATGGGTCGAATCTTTATACGTCTTTTTCCTGAAGAAGATCGTTAGGATTACGCTACGTACACTTTCAAAAAAGTGTTGAATCTGTTCCCGTAACACATACATTGTTACATATACACGTATACAAGGAAGGCTAGGGTAATGCTGTGATGTAATGCTCACTGTACTTACATGGTTTTATCTACAGCATGCTTTGATATCATAAATAAAATCAAATTCCATACAGGGAAAGGCCTTCAGATCGATTCCGCTTTGTGTTTCAACCTATATGTAGCCTTGGTTTGCATACACAAGCACACGCATACAGAATGTATCTGCCTGTCTTTCTTATATATATATATATATATATATATATATATATATTTATATATATATATATATATATATATATATATATATATATATATATATATATATATATATATATATATATATATATATACACTTTGACGAGTCTGAACTACTTAAAGAGACTGTGTGGGCACTGCTGCTAAGAGTGTGAAAAGTAGCACAACCTCGCACATATCAATAAATAAAAACAAAGTTAATAAAAAATTAGTAAAAGTATATATAAATTACCAGGTTAAGTTTTCTTCAAAAGAAATACCAAAGTATTGAAGCTTTCAGAATGTTAAGACAAGCAAGAAGTATCAAAGTATTTAAACCATATATATATATATATATATATATATATATATATATATATATATATATATATATATATATATATATATATATAATATAATGCGTGTGTGTATATATTAAGGATGTACAGTAAATCCAAAGGATTCTCACCATTTCGGCAGGAACAAACAAGAATGTCAATTTTCGTCATTTGCTAAGCTTCCCAGTTACCACTGTACCAGTGGCACTCGCACACACTGATGGCACCATTTTGAAAACTGACAAAGCTGCACTTATGAAGGTGCTGGAGCATTATCAAAATGCAGTCCTGGGCTCCAGTATTCTCCCAAATATCAGAGGGACAGTGATTGATGGTGGCATCATCCTACGTGAGACTGTGCTGCAACACACCAGACAATGGTGCGAGATTTACTGGTGAAGGACTGCTCTTTCCATGGAGAGGAAGTCCATATCATCTTTGACCAAAAGATTACGAGAAAGAGCTTCGAGGAGGTATTCACCAAAAGTTTGTCATCACAGGCTCTGATCAAGCCCAGCGTCAGAGCGGAGCCACACTCCTGGAAAACACTTATTCCAAGGAAGAATTTTCCCGCTTTGTGATGACAGAATGCGTCAAACCCTGTTATGGGTCTGCAATCGGACAAAAAACAGTATACATACCACATGGAGGAAAATGCATTAAGCTCAAGCATGATGAATGCAATATCCTCCAAGTGACAAAACCAGATCATCTGCAAGCTGAACATGAAGAGGCAGATACTTATTGCCTTCCATGTATCACATATTCTGGAAGGGAATATAATTGTCAGATCATCCGACACAGATGTACTTGTAATCCTTCTTGGTTTACTGGGATGTTATGAGTTTGGAGGAAAGGTGATTTTATATTTTGGATCTCCTAACCATCGTAGGTTCCTTGATGTGTCTCAGATGGCTGAAGAGATGGGGGAAAAAAACATGATGGTCTAACAGATGCCCTTCTTGGTTTTCACGCCTCAACTGGCTGTGATCTTACCTCCGCTTTCTTTCAGAAAGGGAAGAGTAAGCATTTTAGGATATTAGAGGAGGACTTGAATGCCATCAGACATCTTCGGACCCTAGCATCAGACGGGGTGGACACTGAGGGAGTCACAGAGTTCATCTGCAATTTGTATGGGTACTCAGGAAATAACACCAATGAATGCCGGTATAAAGCTTTCCTGAAGGTAACCGACTGTAGAGGGAAAAGAGCATCTCTCAAAAATGTGAAAAAACTTAACTCTGCTTCCCTCCCTCCTTGTGAAAAGACAGCTTCACTGCATATCAAGCATGCAAACTATGTTGCCAGGATGTGGGGAAGGGCGGACACACCCATTCCAACTTGTGGCTGGAATCCTTGTGATTTTGGCTGGTTAGCAACCATCAGTGGATTTCAACCCAAATGGTTTCCTGGCAGTTCCGTTCCTGCAGAGTGCCTCTCCACACTGAACAGTGCGTCAGATATATCAGTTCACTCAGTTAGTTTTGGGAGTGAAGACGAGGAGCTGTCGGAGGACGCCTGGAATGACGACAACGATACTAATGATGAGTAACATAAAGAGAAGCTATTTTTTTCTGTCTGTGTGATTTTCAGTGCAGTGACATTTTGACAGCATCGCATATCAAATAGTGTTTGGTCATGTAAATGGGTATTTTCTTTTTTTTCCAGCAAAGAAGATTGCTTAGTTTTGTGAAGATATAATCACTGGTAGTTATAGTGATATGTATTACATTGTTATTACATTGTTGATACACTCGTATAATGAAATAATTATGAGAAATTAGAATGAGTTCATGAGGCCTCACAAAAGGTTTTTAGAAATGTTTCAGCCTTGCGTTCTTAGCTCTAAATAAAAGTGAATTTGAACCTCTGATACTGATGATGAGTAGCCAGACTTTTCTTTTTTTGGTATGTCTCATATTCAGAGCAGCTATATTTTGACAGCAACGCACAGCAAATAATGTTTGACCATACAATTAAATGGACATTTTTTTCCAGTAGAAAAAGAGTGCTTATTTTCCTAACATTACGGTTAGCTATTGTGATGTGTTATATTTTGAATACAATTGTATAATGAAATACCTATGAGAAATTAGACTGAGTTCATGAGGAATATTTTTACCACAATTTCAGCCTTGTGTTGCTCTAAACTCTGAAAAAAAAAGTGAAACTGGACCTTTGATTGGTTGAGGAGTTGCTGGCGGGTGGAAAGCCAGAGATAAATTTGCTGGCATTGGTCATTCTGAGTTCATGGGGTCCCAAGGAAGGTTTTATGAAAGTTTCAGGTATATGTTCCTTATTCGGAATAAACATGAGTTTGAACCCCCCTTTGGAAGCTGCTTGCGGACATAAAGGCAGCCTTGACATTGCTGGCATTGCTCATTCCGTGTTCAGGAGACTCCAAGGAAGGTTAAGGAAGAGTTTCAAGCATATGTTTTTCACACTGACTAAAAAAAATTGTTTCAGTTTTTAGGGTTCACTTTTTATACCCTAGGCAGAGTTCTGATCTGGCAGCAATACATTTTTGAGATGTTGGGGGTAGGCACTACTTATCTAGGGGGTCAATCCTTTTATGTTCAAAACTCGGAATAAACACTCTGGGCTGCCGGTCTAACTCTTTCCACGGTCATTTTTTGGTGGTCAGTATCTTTCCCTGTATAATCTTTAAATTGACTTGTCACTGCTTTCGAGCGGTTGGGCCTAATCTTTTGTAAAACCTCATAATTGTATACTTCTGTTATGGTAGTTGTGCTAAGTCTTTAACTGTGTTGGATTCCAGGTGCATATTTTCCTTTATAATCACCATCTGTCATTTATACGAGCTTTCTTTGTAAACTTATTTTTATGCTTCTATCAGTCTTCTAAGAAAAGGACAATAAGTCGAAAGGATTACCCACCACTCTGTCATTTCTCTTTCCTTCGTGGCACTGCCTTTATTTACGCACACACACACACATATATATTGTATATATAAACACTTATACACTGAGAGAAAAATAAGATTTGCTCCTGTCCCTAGTTAAAATAATTCCTGTTAAAGTCTTTTCAAACTTGGATAGGACAAAATAGAATCAGTTTGTTTATTATACGAAAGGTTATTAGTTAAAAAAAATTATTTAAACTCAAGTCACTTTCTTGTGTAAAATAAATTCCTTATCAAAACAATGATTTTCATGTGCACTTTCATTATTTCGAAGCATGTAATAGCTACAAAGTTAAAGTGAATCGTGCTTTAAATTATTTGTTATCCATTTTTCATCGATGCTAGTAGTCTCATACTTGTTTCTTTGTCATATCACAGAGAAAATTGGGGAGAGAGTTTTTTTTATTCATTTGCACTAATTTCATTGTAGTCTCTTCCAAAACTCATCAATATGTCGAAATGCCTGTATAAGGAGCGGTTGAATCCACTTGAGTATAATCGTTGCAACGCCAGTTTCCATGAATCAATAATCAATGTGCATGCCGTTAACTACCTGAGAGCTTTATGAAATAAAGTAACAACCCAGAAAATATAAAACCTGCCTTGAAATTCTGGTAAAAATAAGAGAGAGAATATCTTGTTCTTAATACCATTCCCAGTACTTGCCGTAATTAAGACAAACACACACACACACACACACACACATATATATATATATATATATATTATATATATATATATATATATTATATTATTATTATTATTATATATATATATATTATTATTGTATATATTTTGTATTATTATTATTATTATTAGACACACAAATAATTGCATATATATATATATACAGACACATATATACTGTATATATATATATATATATATATATATATATATATATATATATATATATATATATATATATGTGTGTGTGTGTGTGTGTGTGTGTGTGTGTGTGTGTGTGTGTAGGTAATTGAGACCGTTCAGTGTTTCAGTTGAATGGCAAGTTAGGTTAACTCTGATTTTACCCTTCGGTCACGTAAAAGAATTCCTCCCCTACGTGTTTTTACAGGGCTGGGGACTAGAAAACTGACCAGACTTTTGTAACAGAATACAAGGTCTTGGTATCTACTGTAGGAACTAACTTACAGAACGTTCATGCTCGTAGATTCGCTTACTTTTATACCATTCTGGTCGAACTGCTATTTTTATGCATCAAAGGTTATACTCTTTAAAAGATTTATTTTTATATTTTTAGCAGTTTACCCATCTGATATAGAGATGGTTCTTATCAGCCTATCTTTTTATATGGATTAGATATATAACACATCATTCACTTCTTCTAATAGATTAGTATGGATTCTTAATTCAAGAAAAATTTATGTTTACAGTTCATATTTCTTTGAATGTTATTTACTGAATGGACGGCGAGGATATATAATTATCAAAGGAAATTTGTATTAAAAAAATTATATCATTTCTTGGAAGCATTTGAACTTATAAAAGTTATCTCTCACTCATCTAACTTTTTTGTGTCAGATTTAAAATTCCCTTCGCATACAGACCAAAAGCTTTCCAGCTTAATTCTCTTGAGCATTGAACATGTTTCTTGATATAATCCGAAGGCCAGCAAAATATAATTTAAACTTTAAATTTGAAATTTGTTAATATAAGTCTGCTCTCCAGCGGCTGCTATCAAGACTCAAATATCCCAAGAATAAAAGTGGTCTCAATCTAATAATTTGCTCTCTCACGAACGGAAAGAGCTCGGTTTCTTCACCTTGAATGAGAAACATTAACGAAAGTTTATTGTTCCCTCGGGATAGAAAAAAATCATTATCTCTACCATTACAACTTCTGATAATGACCTTAGGTGATATACCGTCATATAGAAGATCCTCGGGATAGCGAAATAATTACCTGAAATTAGGAAAGAGACGAGATGTGAAAAGAAATAGTGGAGTTTGTTCCCTTTTAGTTAAATCAAGATTGGTATGTTCAAAAAGTACTGAGTCCATTAGTATATCTCAAGGTAATTGGTAGTGTCTAATTAATTTTAAGGAAGGGGATGAAGGATATATGGCTCTATGCTTCGGAGAATGTATATGAAATTAAATCGTACCAGACGAAAACGGCAGCGAAAGTTATAAAGTATAAGCAGAGAAAGAGAGTAGCGTAAAACGATAAAAATGAATGGGGAGTCTGAATAAATTATGAAAGAGAACTCAGCTCTAAAACGTAGTCATTTGCGAGAATGAAATGCAGGTAAAATACGTCGATTGCTTAGCTTATGTGATGCACCCTGATACTTCATAATTCTTTCCCTAATTATAAGTACAAAAGGTTTCAGGCACCTCAGCATTGGGTAGTCCTCCAATTCTTTTCAATTTAATGCAGAGGTCAAATGCATGGGCAGACTTTTGTCTTCCTCTAACCCGGACATAAAGAAACAAAAAAAGGAAGGACTCTTATGAGCGTCGGGGAAGGAAGAGTTTAGGTCATCAGTCAACACCAAATCAGCAAGAGAAAGGGCGTTTATTTTTCACAATTTTACTGCTGCCATCACACATAAATGAATCAAAATAGTTACGCTGTGTATTTCCATGTCTTGTTGACACTAAAGATTTGATAAATTTCCGGGCCTTATCATACAGGAATCATATTGAATACTAGTAAATTTCAGCCTTTCATATTTTTATATGGTAAATTATTCAAAAATTATTTGATGCGACATGATTGCAGATGACTGAATCGGGAACTGTTTCCTCCCTAATAGTAGCAGCTGTCAAAGGAAATTTAATTATTGGTTAATTGGCAATTGTTTAGTATGATTATAGTAAAACGTATTGCCGTAGACGCGGGATTTCACACAGCTTGCACTGCATTTTAATACTTTCATATTTTTACAGCAAAAGTTTTCTCATTAAATACATTCATTATACAATATTTCAGGGTCCTGAAAGAGCGATTATAGATAGAAATGCGCAATTGTCAAAAATGAATACAAAATACTAACGATAAAATTGGTTTTCGTTAACCTGGGATTTCCTTTTAGCTCCCAGTGTCAATGATAGACATTGGTCTCAACAAACAAAACGCTTCCCGAAAACGTGAGCTAACAAGGATATCATCTTAAGTCGCATTTGCTAAAATGTCAATACTAAAATTTAAAAAAAGATGAACTTGAAAAAAGCTGAAGAGCGATGATGCCAGAGTATCCCCTTGTGGTACATACCTCGACCCACGATAATGAGAAGCGGAGTTAATGTTTGAGGCCTCACGTAGTCTATTCTAGTTTTTGCAATGCCGTATCCCTCACCAGTAGTTAACGCTCACTTTTCTGCCTGACAACACCTTCGGGGATGTTCCTCGCAGAGAAGCCAGGAGATCATTAGTTTGTTTTTACTCTGGCCAGTTTAAGAAAAAGGTGATAATGGATATTGCGTTGTCACAAGGCGCTTTACTCACAGCTACCTGTAACTATTGCTTTTTTTTCTATGATGATATATGCGCTTTCCTATTTTATGCGAAAATAAATTCAAATTTGAAACAGTGCATAATGATAATGAATAAATAATGGAAAAATAATGCATCTTTGTCAGATTACTTAAATTTACAGTGTATACGTGCCAATACTTAATGTTTCTTACAATGCCTTAGATGGAGCAAGTGACGTCTGTGAGTCTTAGAGTTTGTCACCCGGAAATTAACTCGGATATTTGCAGGGAGTGATATTTCAGTAGCCCTCATTTGTGCATTTATTTTCTCCTATGTTAATAAGGAAGATCTTTTAAAGATAAATATGAATAATTTTATCTTCTAAATATGCTGTGAGGTGTACCACTCTGAATGTGCATGAGGCCTAAGTTTGCACATGTACTGGGTGTATTTGGTATTTTATATTTTTTTCAATTTCACATTCCTGTCGTCCAGCAAAGCCTCATGTCGCTGAGGTTGTCCTCGTCATTGAGGCCAGTTCCCTCTCCTTTATTTAAAACGCTTCTGTTTGACAATCAACTTCTCTATATTTACTCTTATCGTCTGCTTCTGCCGCGCCGCTACTCATGCATCTTTATGTGTTCAAGAAATGGCTGTAGAAAATGGCCAGCGCGTGTCTCTACTGCTGAAACTCCTTTCGAAGAGTTTTAGCATCTCAAATTTTTTTTCTCTCTGAGGTACCAGTGTGGCACACTGGCCAGTTCTAGAGGTCTTGCATTCCTTTTTCTTTAAAACTGTTGAAAAGTCTCCCTCGCAACGTTATCAGTGTGACACTCGTAGTTTTAAGGGTGGCTGCGATGCTATTTTACAGGCTGGCTCTGTAATCCTATTTTGTTGACTCAGACACATTCCGACGGCTGTCTGCATGTGCACATAATCATTTGTTTATCTTACCATATGACGCGTAATGTGCGTGCACATATCTTTGTTTCGTGTGAATAACAACGATAGATTGAGCGAAATCAACTTCAGAGTCCGATTATAACGTCTCGACCCTCTATTGTATGGCCGTCTTTTTTATTATAACTACAAATGTTTTACAATGTCTTCTCTCGAATCAGTATTTATCTCTTTTTAGACGGTTATGGCATTCAGCAGAATCGTACATGGCAACTCAGTTTTTGCCGTAATAACTTTCTTCAGATGAATATCCTAAGAGTAAATATAATAAGATTATAAAATATTACTGATGATTAATCTGTATACAGTAGTAGCCTGATTCATATGGACCCATTTATTCTTTGTTAGAAACCGAGCAATGTTTGTAACCACGAATTACAGAGGTAGAGTAGAAAAAAAGTTAAGCATACCTTAGTTTAACCAGACCACTGAACTGATTAACAGCTCTCCTAGGGCTGGCCCGAAGGATTAGATTTATTTTACGTGGCTAAGAACCAATTGGTTACCTAGCAACGGGACCTACAGCTTATTGTGGAATCCGAACCACATTACAACGAGAAATGAATTTCTATCACCAGAAATAAATTCCTCTAATTCTTCATTGGCCGGTCGGAGAATCGAACGCGGGCCAGCAGAGTGCTAGCTGAGAACGGTAACCACCCCTCCAATGAGGAACTAAGGTAATTTGATAGTACAGTACGTTGTAATGATTAGATGATTGTCCGTGTTCTCCAACGGAAAAACGTTTTGCTGGAAATGCATCTCATTCGTGAATTTAATGGATATTAGGTAATTGTGCCATCTTATCTTAGTGTCGTGGGTAGGATTTATACAGGCACAAGTACGATAACTTAAGTAGCCTATATATTGTATATACAGTATATACATATATATATATATATATATATATATATATATATATATATATATATATATATATATAAATATATATATATATATATATATATATATATATATATATATATATATACATACACACAACATATATATACATACACACAATATATATATATATATACATATATATATATATATATATATATATATATATATATATATATATATATATATATATATATGCACACACAATATGTTTTCTCATACATCCAATTGGTCCTTATTTCACGAAGAAATACTTTTTCTTAACCAGTTATTTTAAGCAAAATTATTACCCAATTAATCTTTTTTACAACTTGGAGAAATGTGGAGTAAGAGCGTTTCCTTACCAGTGCTGACTGCCCCAAAAATGAAATTTTATGCGAGTTTTCCCTTTCTACACGACGGCCACTTTCGTAAGAACTGCATTTCCCTATTTCAGAAAAAGTTTCCTGCTTTAAATGTTGAATTAATACCAAAGAATCCTATAACCATTGGTTCTCAGCCCCCTCTTCACATCCAATGTTGTATTTAAATACACTTGTCCGCGATGTAATCACGGAACATACGTGGGATGTACGAGGAGGCTTTTGAGGGTACGAATTGACTCTCATAGAGGCTTAAGCTACCGTACAGAATCCAGAGGCCTCTAACATCAGAAATTATGCTATACGATGCAAAAGCAATATCAGAGATGAAGATTTTTCATTAGTAGGGCGGGTCTTCAACCATCACGATCTAACTATCCTAGAGTATTATTATAAAGAGAACTGTTGCGCCGGTAAATACTCAACTGTCGTGAACTCAGTTATACAGTACGTTACCTAGCTTTTCCTTCATGCATATTTTCTGTTTTCTCTCAGTATTATTCTTTCATTTCGCTTGGTGAGTCTGTGTCTTGGTTCCCTTGACCTATATCTTTTGTGGTCTTTTTTTCTCTTTTTTTTATGTTCATTTATATACCTAATTTTAACTCTGCATAGCCATTTAATTTTTAATACCGTGATTCTATCTGTAGTGCAAATTACTTTCTTTTTTAGCCTTGGAAATGTGACATGAGTCATGAAACATCGCTAATAAATTTGTAAGAATGGAGGTCTTCCTTTCCTTTGTTCCTTGAGGATGAGTATATATAATATAGTGTGTATGTGTAGTGCTGATTGTGTGTATGGTGATGAATGTACACGGATATGTAGACGCGTAGGTATGTTAGTTCGAACTTTTTAGTTAAATATACAGTAGATAACAGAAAACTTTAAAAAAATCCACTGATCGAAACGATAAACCCTGCGCTTTAGCGTTAAAATAAATTTTCCCATTTCTTTGTCAGTGACCAAGTAGCATGTTTATTAAAGGAGAATTTATCTTAAAATGTCATAGAAAGCTTTAGTGCCTTGTGTCATCAGCAGACAATAATGTTATAGAAAGCTTTAATGCCTTGTGTCAAGTGCAATAATGTTATAGAAAGCTTTATTGCTCTGTGTCATCAGCAGACACTACAGCTGCACAAATGACGTTTCTTGTACTCTTGAATATTTGCTGATTTCTTTATCAGGGAAGAATTCGTAGGTCACAATCACAGTAAAAGCTTACATGTATCAGGAAATGGATAGTTCATTGGGTCCAAGGCCGTTCATAAAACCTTCAAATCAGTGGATAGGTAACTGATACAAAAGCTTTTGTGGGTTCCATGCTTTTGTTCAAAGGCAACTGTTACCTCCACTAACTACATCAAACAAGAATGGAGACAAATTAAGGATCTGATAAAAAAAAACTCATAATTTCCCTATACACAGTTTCGAATGTTGATAAAAATGACGTTTCGCCCTCGGTTGTATAACTGACTATTTCTTGGTCAACATTTGCCTCCCTTATGAACATCGTCATCACAATAGATGCTTCATAAACTGCCGAATTTTGGAGAAATTAAATTAATTGTGGAAAATCCCCACAAAATCCAAAAGGGTTTATTCCAGTCTAGTTTCCCTTCTCTGTAATTTGTTTTGCTTTTTAATTATAGTATATATAGTTTCCAACGGACCTTTTTACGTCTACTTCTACAGTACAATAATGCTGTTATTGCCGCACTGTAGTTCGTAAGAATAGCAACATTGCTTCGTTCGTAACAGGCGGTAGGGGTATTCATCATGTGACAAAGCATTTCTTAGGAGCATGCCTTTTATCAGAAACGCTCTCTCTCTCTCTCTCTCTCTCTCTCTCTCTCTCTCTCTCTCTCTCTCTCTCTCTCTCTCTCTCGCTTCAGTACCATTGCTGCAATTTCAAATTATTTTTTTTTATTTCGTTCCTCCTCATTCTTCAATTGAGTTGGATTTTAATGAAACGGCATTTCCTGAAAACAAAATAATTAAAACTAAATTAAATCACAAAATCATCTCCAGTTCTCCTCCTCTTTGCCCTAAGGTATCAAGAAATGACAAAGAAGACGAGGAGAGAGAGAGAGAGAGAGAGAGAGAGAGAGAGAGAGAGAGAGCCTCGTACATTCCCACAATTAATTGGGTTCTTGCGCAATCCCGCTATCAATTGGCAAGCCGGGAACTGTCTAGTTCACTAAAGATAGACGTACGTCGTCTTGGTGGATTTTAAAGTCGATGTATTTACAAGGAAGTGAAGACGTTTTGTTTTATGCCGGAGTTTTCTTCAGTACTCTCTCTCTCTCTCTCTCTCTCTCTCTCTCTCTCTCTCTCTCTCTCTCACACACACACACACACACACACACACACACACACACACACGAGAAATGATGGACTAATTATAATGAGTTGAACGATATATTTACAGGAAAGTGAAGACTTTTGTTTTATGATGGGATATTCTTTAGTACTCTCTCTTTCTGTCGCGTGCGAAATCATGGACTATTTCAGATGATGTGAATGCTGAACGGTATATGCTATTCGTCATTCAGTATGAATTAGGATAAGTTTCTTTCCAATACATGAGGTAAGTAGATATCTGCTACATGTCTCCCGTTGCAGCCCTGCTCATAGACCGATCAGTTTAACCATTCGTTTTATATGGGTCATCATTGGGTCTTTCTACTCAGCCGTTTCTGTTATGATAGGCTCAGCAATTTATTTATTTATTTATTTTTTTTTTTTTTGTACTTTGACAGTTACTGATAGTTGTTTTGAATGGCCATCCAAGTTGGATTTGCTGCTTATGATTATTATTCTTCTTCGTGTTATTGTCGACAGTGGTCCTGTTCATATATTGGTTTTTCAGTTTTATGTTTTTCTTCAAGCTCGAAGACGCACTCTCTTTCTCTCTCTCTCTTTCTCTCTCTCTCTCTCTCTCTCTCTCTTACTGTAGTATGTATAATTAGTGTTGAATGGGACAATAAGTGTTACATTATATATATATATATATATATATATATACACATACATACATAATACATACATACATACATACATACATGTGTGTGTGTCAGCGTGTGCATGACTCATAGATATGTAAGATAGTTTAACACGTGTCAGTAAGTACAACAACACACTATTATTCACTTGGGTATTTTACGTAACACCAAATGACGGTTCTGACATATCTCCCAAATTATTATCAGGACGTCATCAGTCTAAAAGCAATTGTATGTATTCCGTTCTAAATACGACAGATGGGAATATTCAGCTGAATGTCAATACGATAATTCGCTTTTTTAACTTTTTTTTTTTTTTTTTTTTGCTTCTCTCGGTTTCTTTCTCGTGTGTATACTGTATATATCGCAGTTTAGTAATGCTGGTATTGGAAGTTCAATCGACTGCGGTTTTATGCCTTCAGTGTTATTGAATTTTCTTGTCATGAAACTTATCTTTGCTTCGAGTGCTAGCATTATTTGTATTATTTCTATGGTGATTATTATGATATGAATCTTGTACTTGATTAAGAGCGGTGTTGAGTTCTTACCTAAATGCCAAAGCTACCACAGGACTATCAGTGAACTTGTCAAAGTTAAATTGATGCCGTTAAAGAAAAGGTCTAGGCTTCCTTTTATTTCACGAAGGATTTCAGCCGATGATATGTCTTGAAGGGACATTGATTTGTGTTAATTAATATACTTCTACATTTGTTCTACTCCATCTCTACTAAGAAAAGGTATCGGACAAAATATATTTCGTTATCATCTATTTTTTTGTCCGCTAACGTAGAAAAACCTTCAAATATAATTTTGTCGTCTACTCTTTTTCTGCCATGGGAAAGAAAGCAAAAATGTATTGCTTATTCATCTAATCTCTTTACAAAAGGAAGGAAAAAATATTATTGTCTTGCGTGATAGCGGTAGCTTATGCGGAAATAATTGGCTAAAGGATAAATGCGGCGGTCGTTGAGGGTAATATATATTCCTTTGTGCAAATGATCCCTTTATCGCTTCATGCGTCTTTTTCGTCTCACGTCTTACTTTTATTTTGAGTCTTATTTATGTAATCACATTTTGCCTAATAGCTTCCCATTCGTAGTATTTCCATTGCCTTTTTTCCTGAGTTTCAAGTCTTTTTCCTCTGCTTATTTTTATTTTTGACATATTTTTCTTTGTTATCAATTACTCATGTCTCCCTTTTCATATTTTTCTTAAATTTGTATTTTTTGCTGTCCCCTTCCTTGCAACAATTTATCTTACTTTCTTCTTTCTTTCTTTTTGTTTACATTTCACTGTTTATTAATTTTGTTCCTTTGGTAGCTCGTGTTACTATAAGTGGGGAAAATATTTATTATGACTCGATGTTGGAACTATCATTACTACTACTACTAGTACTACTACTACTGTTGTTATTGTTGAGGATGATGATGATTATGATGACGTCACTGCAACAGTGGGGAAGTAAGACGATGGTAATAGAAATAAAAATCATGATGATTCACTTTTCTTTGGCATTCCTTTTACTCAATGAGTCAATTTCAGATGGCATCTTTATCTCAGGATTAATGTTGACTTATGCCAGTGAAGTTAAAATATAAGTAAATAACTTAGTTCCTGTTATTTTCTCAGCCATGAGAAGATAGCCCAAATCTTTGCGTAAGACGAGAGCGATATTAGTAGTAAGCAAGCGGTAGTGGATCAGATGGAGATGCGATCTTTTGATGAGTAAGTGATCCTTTTTGATATGTGACTTCGTAACGAGTATGGGCATCGAGCGTAGTTTCCAAGGTTTCCTAAAGCCTCTTTGTGGTGGATGAGGTGTAGTGCGTGGCGTGCAACTGTGCGTTGGTTGTAACCTTCCGCCATCAGGTGCTCTCTCTCTCTCTCTCTCTCTCTCTCTCTCTCTCTCTCTCTCTCTCTCTCTCTCTCTGCGTGTGTGTGTGTGTGTGTGTGTGTACACGAGCACGACCAGGTCAACCTGCTGCTATGATCGTGCGATAGCTGGATCGCATGGGTCGGGAGAACTATGGTACGGGTCTGTAAAAATAGATATCGCTGACAGCACTTTGGCCTGCGCAGAGGCACAGGTGGGCTAGGCTGAGACCCTCGAAAACTTTCCCAGGGTAGTAGTTCTTCGTCTCCAGCCACGGCGCTACCTGCCATTTCCTCCCGCCTTCCTCCACACCGCTCACTGGGAACTCAAATCCGCCATCCTGCTGTGCTGCTGCTGCTGCTGCTGCCGCCGCCGCTGCCGCCTCTCTCTTTTTGCCAGCTCGCTCGCCGCCACGCAGTTATATTAATTTCTCTCTTTTTTTCATTTTGGTCTTGGCCCAGATCCTCTCTTTCTTCGGCTCTTTTCGTCTGGCCCGCCTGCTTTCCCGTCATCTCGTGAAAAAGGGAACGAGTGTCCTTTTCAAAAAAGGCGGCCCTGGAAAGGAATACGTACCCGAACCCGTAGAAAAGTGAGAGAAAGAGAGAAGGAAGGATTAATTACTTCATAGGGTGTCGTAAGCCACATTAAAGCTACCTTGCTGGACGTGACGTGGCGCCATGTGAGAGAGAAAGAAAGAGAGAAAGAGAGAAACAGTGGTATGGTGGTTCCAGTGACTGAAAGGGAGTTGTAAAGCAGTTCGCCCGGCCGTGGAAGGCATCTTCTAGTGTGCCCGTGTCTCCAATAATGTACGGGGCATAACTTCAATGATATGACATTGGCACCCTCACTTTGACTCTTGGTTCTTTTTTATCGCTTTAGACTCATTGGACAGGTGTGAAGGACGAGACAGTTTTTCAACCGAAGGTGACAGTTATTGAGCTGACGGCCGACGGTGTAGAAAAAATTTATGTCCTTTGTGAACTCATAAGGTCTCATAAGGAGGATACATATTGAGAGGTATTTAGATCTGCCGATTATTTCATTCATTAGAGAGGCCTGGCTCTAAAATAAGTTCTTGTAAGAGTAAAATTCTTTTTCACGGTTAAGCTGCACGTGGAAACGTTTGAAAGAGATGGTCTTTTGTATTTCATGAGCTTTGACAGGTGGACAATTGAGTATTTTGATGAACTGGAACAAGAGAAAACTCAGCTAAATTAGTATTATAGTATTCAAGTGATAGGAGAGTGAATTAGAGCTGTATTACAGGAAATTCTGTCATGGACATATAGCAGTATACTCGTATATGTCGGATAGCGAATGAGAAATTGAAGTAAGTTGCTTAAATAAAAGTGACACAGTAGCCATTAGGTTTTATAGATTTGTTTAGTAACACCTACTTAATCATTTTTTAAAGTTAGCAATGTCAAACATTTTGATGTAGCTGCGTTTTCCTGTGGACTGTTAATCATCTTAGAGCTATCTGTAGACCTCCTCATTTTTTAAACTTCCTGAAACAAATCAAGTGTTGTTGGACAGCGCTTCATTAAACGTCAAATGCTACTGACGTAGACCCATCAGCAACTGGGAGACGTAACGTAGCATTCGGAGAACTGACACAAATATCAATAATAAAGGTGAAAGGCACCGAAGACTGTTTGTGGAAATTTTGGCTCACTGCGCATGCGCCATCCAGTCATCATGAACGCCTATCACCAACCAGGTAAGGCTTTACCACATACCCTTGTTTAGTCTCGCTGTTTTGATCAGTTTTGTTCGTTATATTATATATATATATATATATATATATATATATATATATATATATATATATATATATATATATGTGTGTGTGTGTGTGTGTATATATATATATATATATATA
>NC_089744.1:58936598-58954098 GCF_040412425.1 Macrobrachium rosenbergii
GGATATGAATGTAAGTGGACATTCTGTATACCATAAAGATGCAATCACAGATGGTTCAGGTGCCAGAGAGATGTCAGAAAGGTAAAGGATGATTGTGAAAAGTGATGGCGACAATGCGTCCATTTATTTTAATGTACGAGAAACACATTCATATACATCGTATCGTCACGGAAGTTTAATTTGAATGTTGATCACATGGGCCATTTCGCAGACAACTCTTATACAAGTGGGCGTCTTTGAAGCTTTAGAGGTTTGATGTTCATTCTTTTAAGAAGTAGGTTATGACCTTATTAGTTACCTTTCCTTGAAGTAATCAATAACAAAGAAGTGGAGTCTGTATGTAGGTAGTGATATATAAATTAAATAAAAAAGAAAAATTTAAATTTATAGAATCTGTATTTTATTTTACTAAATACACAATTGTAATAGCTACAGTGGCCTCTAAACATTTTGAATGTCTCATAAATTTTTTCTTGAATGTCTCATAAATTTTAGATGCTCCCGAAAATTAGGAGGGAGTTAACTTAAATCCCTCGCCACAAGGAAGGATCAGAGTCTTATTCCTCATGCACATACACTCATATACTTGTTGAAGTCAAATATATTTTTCTAGAGCGGGAGGAGACCCATCTTCACAATCGTCGCATATATTTTCGCGCTTGTTGCTTATTATGCTAAAATATACGGATTATATAGAATCTTTAGTCTCATTCGACATTATATATACAATATATATAAATGAATATATACAGTATATATATATATATACATACATACATATATATATATATATATATATATATATATATATATATATATATATATATATATATATATATATATATATATATATATATCGCTTTTTTTCACTACAAGATCCCTGATGCTTTTATATTCACAAATGTTTAGCCACAAATATCGTTTAACATCCAAAGCTATACCTTGGGAATAATTCACAGCCAAGGGAATTAAAATTGATATGTGCTTCGTCATCGGCAGGATACGCACCTTTGCCTGGTTTAAAAACAACGGTAGACAGTGACTTTGGCCACTAAGCTCAGTGGTCAAAGTCGGTGTAATGGACATTAAAAGATTCTTAAGGCTTAATGTTTGTGAATACATATATATATATATACATATATATATATATATATATATATATATATATATATATATATATAATATATATATATATATACATACATATATATAATGTGCGCCACGTTGCAAATGATCAGCCAGCGGCATGATAAAACTAGCGAGTATGCGGGATGCCAGAGACCTGTTCGCTAGCAACTGCAGATAGTTGTTACAAAGAGAGGAAGAGAAACAGAGAGGTACGTGGCGACAGCACCGTCAGATAAAATAGCAAGTAAGCACCATAACGCGTGCCCGCCCGTACTCATGAACATAAGGAGAGCGGATAAGGTAGTTTACACGGAATTTGCCTATGATCACTGTAGCAGCGAATATTGCTGTTTCTCTAATCACCATCATTTAAGTTAAGGAAACAGCTTAGTGGCACACACTCACACACATATATATATTTATATATGTCTGTGCGTGTGTTCGTGTGTTTTTTGTTTTTGCTAGCTTATTTGTGCGTTTGATTGCATGTTCATAATTTATAACATTAAAATGCCCATAATTTTATTTCGATGCGCTTTGCTATTTCATGTACGTATGTATATATGTAAAACAATAATTACTGGCAGCTGGTCGAGAAAGGAATAGATCCGCTATTGGATACTGCTGTAAAAGAGTTTGGGTTGAATTGGCTAACGCTTGGTTGGTTGTAAGACTCTGCAATAAAATTATGTTACTATTTTTTGTTTATTGAAAGGTTCGGGTGTTCCCACCCAAAAGAAATGCCTCTCATGGATATGTGCATGGAAATTCAAGTACATATTATATTCTTAGATCGGATAGAGAGAGAGAGAGAGAGAGAGAGAGAGAGAGAGAGAGAGAGAGAGAGAGGTGGTTCTGTATGGTATAGCAAGAGCAACATCATTATTCTTGGCTGGCAGTACCCCTGTTGGCTAGGCTGACTCAGACGCACAGTATTTGCGGGACAAAGACATTCTTGCCCTCTGAAGGCTAGTATTTGTTTTAGTGAATACTATTCTGCAATGATTTGCATCCTCCATTTATTTTAAAGCGTCTCGAGGTAAGAGGTTAAAATTGTGATTCGTTTGTGACATAGTTTATTGCCAGAGTCCTGCAGAGATGAGGTTTGATAAAAGCTACCTCAAAGATATTTCGTTTTTCGATATTGTTTTTTCATATGAGGGCTCTTTCCACTTCTTCATGGTTTCATAGCGACAGTAATTCGAGGAAGAACTTAACTGACCTGATGAAAAGCAAAGTTTTTTTTAATAGAATTATCTTTTGTGAAGGAAAGTGGGTATTATGTCACGGTCTCAAGATGAAACGAACAATAATATACAGTTTATATATCAGGGGGTGCAAGAGTTCTCTTGCGTGATAATGTTTTCATTTAATCCAAGGGATGAAGTTTTCACAAACAACAGTGTGCCTTCTTATATTAGACTTGCAGAGGTATTTGTTTTCAGCACTCCATAGCAACATCCCAAAATGGACAGGCACACACTCAGGAGCCTTGTGAGTGAGGGAATGCGCATACTACAAGTCTTCGTAGAGAGAGAGAGAGAGAGAGAGAGAGAGAGAGAGAGAGAGAGAGAGAGAGATGCAATCGGCTACACACTTAAAGCTGTGTCATGTGTGCGTCACTTTATATCAAGGACGGGTGAGTGGATAGTGACAGTGTTTAGGAGTGTCAGATTCTGGACAGTGACTCAACATTCATTTTTATCGATTCATGTAACACACCTGACATCTTAAGGAGAGTAGAACTTTGGAGGGGGACGGGGAAGTGATGTCCAAGTGGCCTGTGATCAAGGGAGCATGTGGTCTTGTTGACTTGGTGTCCTTAGAGGAGTTCATGTCCCCCTGGTAGTGAGCATGGGTTCTTGGCACGGCCTTCTGATTAGATGTGAGTCAGGTGCAAAGAAGGCAGAAGGCCAACCGCCGAGCTATGCTACTCACCAGTGGAGTGGAAAGATGGCGGAAGCCGCCAGGTACAGGAATCCTAGGTAATGCTCAGCGGTTTAAAGAACTCACCTCTTATCTAATGCTTTTGAAATGCGGAGGAGGAGGTGAAGTACCTCTAACCTAGATGATATCATTGAATTTTAAAGAAAAAAGGGGCAATAACAAAGTGAAATTAAAGTATTATAAAGAGACTCGGAGAAATGACAAAGAAAGACTTCCCGCTTTCTATAGCCTACATGTGATCAAATGACAAAAAAAAAAAAAAAAAAAAAAAAATCGTAAATAGAATTTTTTGAATCGGGGAGAAACTGCAGGCCAATATTGAAGTTCAAGTATTGGAATCACCCTAAATGTTTTCCAGTCGTACCGTACCCATCCATGTCACTAAGTCTTCCTTTGCGGGCTTGGTGCTGGTTTGACTCCCGAGGGAGTCAAGAATTCGGTTCTCAGTAAGTTTTTTCGAAGAAAGTTGCTAGCCGCATACCCTCCTTCATTCTGGTAGCGACCCACCATGGTTGACTAACAGCTCGGTACTTAATTAACTGTTGAAGTGAACAGTGGCATAATGGATTATTACGGATACGGACCCAAATACGTTTTCCATTCAGCGCGATCGAAATCTGATATCTTGCACGTTCAACTTCTTTATCATTTGTTATCGTTTCGTGAGGATGTGCATAAATTAGTTTTCAAGGCGGATCAGATGACGACATTTAAACTTCTCAAAACACTTCCGGCTATATCAATTAATGATTTCACAAGAACGACTCTCCCCAATCCTTGTGAAAAGACTTGCGCGTGAAGGGTCCTAAGCGGCAATGAATAGCTAGAATAGATAAGAAGCCCACCTTTAAGAAAAGTGGGCTATATTTAGCATCTGTCTTTAGAAATATGAGGATAATTTATTCTGCGAGAAAAATATTCGATTCAAAATCCAAGTTATGATGATTTATTTTTCTTATGAAAATAGACATGCAGTTATATGCTTCAACATATGTTTAAATGCAATATTTCCTTATTTTATGAACAACATTTTTAAGAAGTTGTTTTTGATGACCCAAGATGGTTTTTACTGCCAAAATTGTTCATTTACTTATTTTTTATAAATGTAATGGGATAAAATATACGTATTTTCAGATCCTGGTACCATTGCGTTTTTATTTACATTCTAATTACACAATAATTGGTTCTCCTAGGATTGGTTAATGATTGTAATCAAGCAGCAACAATAACAAGAACTACAATATTAATAAAAATAATAATAATAATAATAATAATTTTCTCTCACGCTAATGATGTCAGGGTAAAAGGCAATGTACCTAACTTGCGTATTCAGTTGTACTTCAGTTAATAATAATAATAACAATTGTACTTACAACACTGGCAAAAGAATTAGATGCATAGAATAAAAATTCTAAATTGATTATTAGAAATTGTACAATTACGGGAGTAAATGGAGGTGAAAACACACAAGTATTTACATGTAGTAGAAGAATGTGAGTTATGTATGCATTTAAAAAAAAATATCACAAATAATAGCAGAATGGAAGAAATGTGAATTAGTAATGTCACGGAAATTAATGGGAACACAGACAAAGCTATGGAGCAGAATAATTCGCAGGAAGGCAAAAGTTTAAAAGTATGGATGAGTTGCTGAACCAGATCTCCTATATGGATGTGAAGTGTATCTGAATCATCTGGATGTCTGGAAACTTGCGAATACTTTTAGGTTAACTTTCCATTCAGTATGGGCGCAACACGTAGGACAGGTACGACGAACAAATAGTATAAAGTTTATCATAGGTAGAATAAGGGTTTCACGTCAATGAAGCGAGGTACGTTTTGTAGGAAGAAAAGGGAATGTACTGAACTGGCTTTTAGAAAGAATGGTAAACCACCTGGATGATAGAGATGACGTGAATGGAACAGCTGATTCGGGGTTATCTCAAACTGCTTTGAGGCTGTGGAAGCTTGTTTTTCTCTGAAGCCATCCTTTCACTTGAGGAATCCTCTTAACGGTAGAGCTATGATCACCATTATCGATATTGTTAGCACCTTACGGATAAAATTAAAGGGGTTGAATTTTTTCCTTCCATTCATCCGCCCTTCTGTCCGACTGCGTATCCGTCAGTGTATTTGGTAAACTTACCCAGTCAACCAAACTACACAGCATTTAAGTAAAATTTAAGTGACGAAAAAAAATTACTACAACCAATCCAAAATGAAAGTATGATTATATAAAGTACAGTTATAAAGTCAAGTGAATCACAGTACATAAAATCATAAGGGCAATAAAAACAAAGAATAAAATAAAATTAATCAACACGGTTTAGGTGAAAATGATGGAACCAAAGGAGATAAAAATCAAGAGCCATCAGATGACAATTGCACAGTGTACTATGTCGCCTAAAGATCAACATGTGCGATGGCTGGCGCCCCCAAGAAAGTCGATGTGAACCACAGGTACGCACTCACTTCGGGATCTTCGAGGTAGCTTTCTGCACGTTATTCAAATTTGACACTAATTCCCACTTAATAAAAGCATGGTTATTACTTAACGAAAGGAAATGTTTGTTGCATTTTTAAAGGTACGGTGGAAACTACAATTTTTATTTCGAAAAATCGTCTAGAAATTCATCGGATGATTTATAGAATACATTTTAAGGACAGCAGTAAGTCCTAAGAATTTCGGTTTTTCGTGAAAATTATTCCAATTAGAGCATTAGAAAAAGAGTTTGTGAACAGCTCTTTTACAGGACGCGCGCGCGCATACACATATATACATATATCCGTATATATAATTTTGTATCTAATTTACATGTGTTACTCTGTAAGATATCAGAGTTTTCAGAATGTTGAATTTTTAAAATTATAATTCCAGCTAAAATTATGTAAGCTGACAGTGTAATGAATGGAAAGTATTATTGGTCATATTCAGTGAAAAAAAAATTAAATTACAGAAATCTTTTTGTATATATGGTGCCACATTATTAAAAAGGAAAAGACTGCGATGGCCTTTAATGTACCTTTTGATATATTTTTAAGGAAGATAACTCTCTCTCTCTCTCTCTCTCTCTCTCTCTCTCTCTCTCTCTCTCTCTCTCTCTCTCTCTCTCTCTCTCTCTCTCTCTCTCTCTCTCTCTAAATGGCGCCACGTAACATGTAGAGCTTGTCAGACACTAAAAGGTTTATCTCCATTTCAGAAGGTAATTATATCATCCAATTACTTATTTTTTATAATTATCCTTCATTAGTTTTTTTTTAACCCATAGTGTATCTCGTGGTTTGTTTGCAACGTTTCTATCCTGCTTTTGATCTAAATAATCAGATTGATGAGTGCATACCGGCCTCCTTTTGATCTTCTGGCTATGTTTACCACGAAGCAGATTTTTCTTTTTGCGGCTTGATTCTTTCAGCAGCAGTGCCGAACGTTTCATGCTAACGATTTAATTTGAGCGAAAATCTGAATATCAATTTGTACCCGAGCGAAAGTCTCAACATTTGATTGCAGTTTCTCGGAGATCAGGATATCAAGTTGGATCTCTGGAGAGATTAAATTTTTTTATATGTTACTGAGAAAATGAAATTCAATTTGATGTATAGTAATGGTATGAGAATTTATTTCTCAGTAAAAAATAAAGTTTTAAATTGCATATGAAAGAAGATGTAAACTCGGATATAGATATATAGATGAAGGTCAAGGGCAGAGTTTTTTTCGATGCTTTGGCTAAACTTCCTTCAGTTTTATTTAATTTGTTGCAAATAAGGACAAAAATTGCCATGCTTTGGCAGAATGTCATCAATCATACCGAGGATCTAAAATTTGATTTACATCTTAGTGAATATTTAAGCAATGATTCATATTTTTGTAGACAAAAATTTGAGCCTTAATCAATATCTGAGCGTAAAATTACGTGTTAAATTTCAATTAAATGAAGGTTTTCATTTACAAAATAGGTATTTAACCATTAAAGTTTTGGACGGGAGTTATTGTGATTGAGATTCATTTAATTATAAACAAACATGTGGATGCCATTAAGGTGTTTATACAAGTAAACAGGTCTCGGCAATTAAACAGCGACCAGTCGTCCGTATTTTCAAATTAAGATCGCAAAAAATGTGTTCACTCTTGACGTGTAATCAGTAAAAAGGAAACCGGACAATCGTTGTCCTAGATTGTATTCTTTACAACGAAAATCTTATTCGTGACGTTTGCATTTACTGACACTTTGTGCTAAGGAATGTTTTTCGCGTGCACAGCACGCTCCTTCAGTTTAGGTCTCTTATTTAAGAGTGCATATGAGGATTATTTTTTTAATGCCTTACTGCTTTCACGTGCTTTTATGTTCACACACACACATACATATGTATATAAATTCATTTTGTTTTGCTTTGTTCTATATATATATATATATATATATATATATATATATATATATATATATATATATATATATATATATATATATATATATATATTATATGAATATATAATATGATTCATTTTGTTTTTCTTCGGTCTGTAGAGGTAAGTAAAAGGTAAACGTGGGCTGCGAAAGAAATGTCGTTCTTTTCATATACATAGTCGTGCTTATTACGTTGTATAAAAGACCCCATTTCCTCAGTCACTTCTTGACCTCACAACTTGAAAAAGTTATCATCAAAACCCCCTGTACTTTCCATCTGTGCTCTCTCATCTTGGGCCACCTGGGATACAGTGGCTATTGTTGTCACCTGCACCATCTGGAGTGCCACTCAGGTGGGCGAGCAGGTGCTCTAGCCTCGTGAAAGTGGTTCAGCCTTTTAGAGTTTGCCAAAATGAGTTACTTAACGAAGCCGTTATAGCTTTCAGAAATGGAGCTTCTTGTGTACAAGAGAGTATTGAGTATTTCCGCGCTCTTTATTTCGAGAGAAGATGGAAAGCGGAAGTAGGAAACAGTGATGAAAAAAGTAAGCACAAAAGAAATAAAATCAAGAATTAAAATGCCCTTACGTCAAGCGCAAGTGATGATGTGTTTGTTTGCATATATCTGAGTCTGAGTCAGTAATGACAGGTTTCTAAAGGTAGGAGTTGTATAGTTCGTCTTGTCTTTAGGAACAAAGTTCTTTGTTGAGTCATTATGACTTGATTGTTTGTTTGATTAAGTGTCCATGTTCTTGGAGTTTATTAGATTTGAAGCACTTTCCTTGTTCTTATTAATTGCTTGATAAGGCAGTAGTTGTTAAACGAGCCTTGCTATTCAAGGATATCGTATGTTTAGCATGATTTCTTTTTGTGCAGTCATTCTCACTTCTGTCGTATGATAATAAAGGAGACATTCTTGAGACACTCAAAGATCCTTGCAGAAGACAATGAGGCAGCCATTTTAGTGCGAATGTATCAAGTGTGTTCACGACTTGATGCCAACTCCAAGAACACGACTACATACAAGGAAGTATTTTTGGCCTCTTGGCCTGTGCTCTTTGCTCCTTCAGTCTTTCGATAAGTAGTTAATACTCTCGTATTGGCGAGGATTGGTAACCAGATTCAGGAGCCAATTGTCTAAAATTGAACCGTTAACTAAGCCTTCACACTTTCTACCTATCTTTGAAATCTTGAAATGACGTAATTGGGTAATAAGGCTTTCGAGGGAATCTTAAATGAGTAATGCACTTCGTGTGATTTATATTGTCAAATGCAGTTCCCATTGTGTTGATTTTCACACAGATTGGTTTCATTTATGAGTAAGGAAGAAAGCGATTTTTTTTCGTTATTTAAATATTGTTATCTTTTTACATAGTGCTTTTTTGTCGTGCCATTCGATTCTCGCCGAGTGGAGTTTGGTCTCATGTTTTACATGGAGTGTGCATAGCATGCTGATATATATAATAGTAGAAATTACAGCTATGAATATGAGATTTATACCATCCTCCATATATAAATTGAAATTCATTTTGCAATCCAGTGTTTTGAGACGTGCTAGCGTAGAAGTTTCAAATGAAAACAGGAAGCTGGTTAAACTTTATATATATATATATATATATATATATATATATATATATATATATATATATATATATATATATATATATATATAGTCACTACTGTAAGTGGCAAAAAAATTCACACACATATGTATGTGTATACATATATTATGTATATGTATGAATGTGAAGCAAATTTCTGAACAAACAAAAGCGAGGTAGAGTAACAATTCTATCACTGCATCCTCTCATTCCTTAAGAAGTTTTTTGTTTATTTCTGTATCGGTGACTTAGGTGTTAAAAGCGAGCGGCCCGTGCCAACGCTGACACTCTTCCCAGGAGTGCCAGATTCTAACACGCTTTGCCCTCTGGTGCCAACGTTATAATCCGCGTCGCTACTTCTTCTGCCAGAAATCATCAAAGACTATGAGGCTCTCGTAATGTACTTTTAAAATTGAATGATGTCACTTGAGAGGTATTTAGTGTCACTCAAATTTCGTCAGGGTTATTTGCCTTGTTGTCAGTTTATGAAGGATTATGCATTCCGTCTAATTTTAGATATCTTTTCTTTTTGTTGCCATTAACTCACTTGGCAACGGAATTGTAGTCGAGATTTTCTACTAGAAAATCTCATTTGCAAGCAGTTCCGAACAATTGTCATGCTAATCCATGATGTTCTCACTTCCGTTTTAGTAATAGTCATGAATAAAAATATGAAAAATTTATTTAACTGAAAGTAGTTACGCACGATCATGGCAGCATTTATCATTAATAATCACATATGATAAATTTTATACAAATTATTTTGTTGACTTTATTGTTCTTATAAAGATGAATTTTCTCACTGTCATTGGCTACGTGCAGAAGTCTTTCACAAACAACTGTCTTCATTGTACTGCGTGTCAACAGTGAACTCACCGTTTTGTTGATTTTAGTTTTCTGTAAAAGAAAACCGTTGAGATGGCCATTTGTCTGTCTGTCCGCACTTTTTCTGTCCGTCCTCAGGTCTTAAAAACTACTGAGGCTAGAGGGCTGCAAATTGGTATATTGATCATCCACCCTCCAATCACCAAACAGAGCAAATTGCAGCCCTCTAGCCTCAGTAGTTTTTATTTCATTTAAGGTTAAAGTTAGCGCACGAACATTGAGTGATATTTGAACACGCATTATTAAGTTTTATGACGTGACGCATCGTATTCTACATAAACCTGACCAAAGATACCTTTGCTTAGCACGGGGTTCATTTATGCAACATTCTTATGCCCCAGCGGAGTAATGGCTTTATTGTCCATTAATTGCCTGGCCCAGCTGCAATAACACAAGCTTTACCGAAGCAGTAAATCGTAAGGCAACTGAACTATTTTGTCTGGCATGGCGGTGCCAGATTTCTCCAGCTTACGAGACCAATCCCTTCTCCTCCTATCTTCTCCCCACTGCACCCCTGGTTAGTTAAAGGCTTATCAATCCATGCGCGTAGATGCGAACAGAAGTTTTTATGAAATTAATGGTATTTTCTGTTGCTCTGGTTAAATATCGTAGGCAGCAAAAGATAAAGCGAAATGTAGTTTTCGTAGGGTTAAAAAATTTCAGTTTTCTTAATTGATTCTGATGCTGGTGGTAGCAATTATTGATGGTGATTCTTATTTTGTAAGTTCTTCTTATTTCTTCTATTGTTGATTTTCGCTTACGGTTAACATTTATTAAGTTTCTTCTTAGTACTTTTGTACATTAAATAGCATCTCGCTGTGTACGATCCATAACTTTATGTAAGTTTAGCACACAATTGGAAAAAGAATTTTATATGTTTATTTGTTATTTTTTTTATTTCGTGTATCCTTTTAACATCTGAGGTTCTGTTGTATCTTTTATACTGATATCGTGCTCTACCTTTTTATCTTTCTATTCAATGCTTTCTGAAAGTGCATTATTCAATTTCCACCAAGTCAAAGGGAAGAGTAAGTTTGTTATGCTTGTCAAATTGAATCTCCCTATCCTTTCGTATACCGTCCAGGTCGTCAGAAGTAGATATTTTGATATTCGAATCATTACGAAATATTTGTTACATTCCATAGGAGAGAGTTGTTCTTTTGGATTATTTTTTTTTCATCTGTTTTGCGTGATTTTGTGCGTTTTGAGCAATATATTAAAACACTAATTTACTAATTTTTACCGGTGCATCATGAAATAACAACAGGTGTTTATTTGCTCATTTTTATCCATAATTTCTTGATAATTTTCCCCATGTGTCATATAAAAGACATAAGAAAATAGTTGCTTTTAATGTTGGAGCAAATGCTCTTCCTCGTCATTTTCTGGAGACTTCCCAGAGTGACAAATGCAGCGTAATCAATATGCTTTGTATAACCGCCATATCTGCTTTCCTCAGTGGTGCTGATGAAGACAGAACTGACTTGAATTGAAACGATAACGCTTTATTGATTTCACAAAGCGAATACTCCCAATAACAACATTCAAACCATTCTCCGTCTCTTCCAGATATTCGTCGGCTGGAATAGAACAATGCATTTTTCCTTTGGTTTTCAGATGATGAAGTGGGCGCCACATTTTCTGAAATTACTTCGCTTATTTGAGAGAAGAGAACGTTGCTTGTCAACACCAACATTGATCGCTTCGATTCTTCTTTTGCTTGGTATTACGTCAGTCTTTTCATGCTCATCTCCTTCCACCACAGTCTCTCTCTCTCTCTCTCTCTCTCTCTCTCTCTCTCTCTCTCTCTCTCTCTCTCTCTCTCTCTCTCTCAAGTCATCGAAAGCAGCTTGGCTAAGCTGTTTTTCTTTCACATTTTCGCCGCCTTCATCTGTCGAGGACTTTTGTTGTCGTCGTTAGAAGTAACTGTAATGGTTGTCTGCTTTGGTTTATGCCTCTTTTATGATCACTTCAGAAATTCCTGGGATTTATTTCCCCCTTAAGCCCTCTATCTTCCCAAATTGTTGGCTAGGATCCATTAAAAGCCGACCCCTGAAAGCCCCATTCAGTGTGTTTTTTTATAATTCTTGGCAAAAGTAGATTTTTCCCTATTTTCTATACAATCCAAAAGCTTTTCAGCCAATTAACCAAAGAGGATGTTCTTTGGAGACTCAGGTGAGGCTTTGTTGTGGCTCGTGTGGTTATTTGGAAAACTTGTTTCGAGAGTACGTTGCAAAGTGTTTTCATCTTTTGCCTTTATATTGTCGTTTTTGGTTAATGAACGCATTCGTTTTAAGTTAGATCGTATTTCGGAATATTTTTTTATGGAATGGATAACTTACGTTAGTACAGTTGCCTTTGATGGTAAGAGATGGTATTAAGTTCTTGTGAGCTGTATGTAGAATTACTTTTTTTTTTTTTTTTTTTTGAAAAGTACTCTGTAAAGACTTCTTTCACTTGTTTTTATGCCATAGGAGTCAGAAAGCCAAAATTTTATTTTCTGCCAAATCAGACATTTTGTAATTCCTCATAATAACTCATGAGTGTTCATATTTAACTATGTTGATATCAAGTAGTTTTTTTTATAGAACTTTCTCTATAATCCTGTACGTTTTCCGTTATACTTATATATGTAATGTACACCGAAACAATTTGTAATATTGTCTATAACAGTCTTGCTTATTTTTTGTCAAAATATTTAAGAAATATTTCTCTCTAGATTACTAAGTATATGAACTACTACAAAAAATCATAGTAACAAAGCATTAAAAGATTTCAGTGCGGGTGTACTTAATCAGTTTTCATTCACGAATGAAATCCTGCACGACAATACCTTTGGAGACATTACCAACAGAAAGACACATTAGTCCAGTTTGCACTGAGTATGTAGCGTGCCCTTTGCTTTGGATAAGACTTGGTAGGGGCTTGTCGGGGCAACAGACTCTGGCTGGGGGAGAAGCGTTAATGAAACCGGGGTTGTTGGTCCCGCAGACTTTGATGATCTAATGCTTGGATGAGCAGCTTCCAATGACGATGGGCCACTGAGGACCCTTTAGAATAAGGGTTAGGGGAAGGAAACTATGCAAAGCTTAGAAAGAGGCGATAGCGGTGTTGCTGATCTTAGATGATTATTAGTAAATGGGAGGATTTTGTCTGCAAATATATATATATATATATATATATATATATATATATATATATATATATATATATATATATATATGTTTATATATATTTATATTTATATTAGATGTGCGTGTATGTTTATTTTTGTATATAGAGTTCCTTAACTGTACGCATTTTATACCGCAAAGTGAATGACTCATGAGGTGGTTAACATTCCACTTTCTCAGCATTCTTTGGGGAGGAAGTTGCCATTCCCATACCATTTTTCTAACTCGGCTTCGAACCTTCACATTACACTAACCGGCAACTGATTCATTGCTAAGGGATATTGACATGCACCAATCATTTCCTTCTGTAACCGTAGCATTCTTCCAGCTCTGTTACACAAACTAGTGAAATAGGACTCTGGTAGTCGACTGTTGTGGATCTCAGCAGGAGTGAGAATGTCTTGGGGCTACCACCCTCATCCATAAATTCTTTAAGTATTGGCTACCTTTGTAAGAAAAGGCGTATGGTGTATTATATATACACACACATATATATATATATATATTTATATATATATATATATATATATATATGTATATATGTTATGTGTGTGTATGTATGTATATATATATATATATATATATATATATATATATATATATATATATATATATATATATATATATATATATACACACGACTATGTGCGCAAATATCTATTTAAAGTCAGATGTATGAGTAAAGATTTAAATTGGGTATGAAATTTCGTATGAGAGGAAGGTAATAGTAATTCAGGAATACCTTGTATTCGATCCCTTTCCTCTCCTTCCCTTTGCCGTCCCATCCCACCCCTTCCCATTTCCCCTCTCACCTTGTATGGATCAAAGGGATCCCCCAATAAAGGATTCCATCCCTTAAAGGAGATAGCTTTGGAGTATCCCGCCGCCGGAGGAGGAGGAGGAACAGGAGGAGGAGGAGGAGGAGGAGGAGGAGGAGGAGGATTTCATGACACGTTCCCTCCTAGCAATTAACAGTTTATTGGAGAAAGGGGATCCTCTCATAATGGAGTTTGTCCTTTATTTGCCACCTTAATCGTCACTTAATTAGCACCGGGACTTATTGATCAAACGGTTCCTTTTTCGGAATGAAAACCTTCCTCTCTGTATCGTTGTATCATCTGTGTGTCGTGGGAGGTACGAACCGGGTGTTACTTTCTCCTCTTTTTAGTCAGAAATTAGATAGAGAGAAAGAGAGAGAGAGTGAGAGTGCGTTACTTTCTCTCTTTAAAAGAACGCTCGAGTGTAGAGCGTCATGCAGTGTAATTGCAACAGAAATGAAAGTGCCAAAACGAATTAGAGGATAAAATGTTTTTAGCTTGTTTGGAATTCGATTTGTGGATGCGAGATTACAGTCTTTGACGAGGCGAACGTATCATATGCAGTTGATTTTTATTTGATATTAGGCTGGAAATTTCAAACGGACCTTTATGGGTTGAAATTCAGGCCCGTGATAGGATCTGCCATGAAACGGTATCCTTAAATATGTATAACGTAATTCAGATGGTCTGTTTGTTTGTTTGTTTGCATTGGTAACGTCTAGCCAGCGCAGTCGTGGACAAGACTCTTCGGAAATATAAAGAAAAGTCTTCAATCTCGATGTAATGAAAGTGATGGTTTATGAAGCTGACAGCTGGTGCATAAAAACAAAAACAAAAAGGCGTTACCATCTGTTCCAACTCCATCTGACAACACAAGTTAGTGCTATTTCCCGAGGTTTAATTATGGCGCTATATGACTGCCTTTAATTTTGACCGTGAACGTTGTTGGCGTTTGCATCTGTTCGTGCATGATGGAACTGCTTGTTTACTGACCATGTTGGCCTCTCCAAGTTCACTGAACATTGAGTCTATTTAGTGCACTTCTGAATTAACAGATTCTACCGTGTCTTATCGTTAATTTCTATTGAAATTCGACCGTGATTTTCTATATATACTTGCTGACTAACCCATGGCCGCCTGGGAAAACTGAATGATAACCGATACACTCTCTCTCTCTCTCTCTCTCTCTCTCTCTCTCTCTCTCTCTCTCTCTCTCTCTTTCCAGTGAAGATAGTTGCTTTAATTACATTGCCCAGCATTTTTGACATTTTATATTTCACCCATTCTCACCCCGCCATTCCTGTCGGGGCTGAACTTGGACTTAAAAGGGGTCGGGAGTGTCACTGTTCATCTCAGCGACCTCGAAAACAATGGATTATACACTAATATCTGTCATTTTTGACCTTTTAATTTCACCCCTTCTCACCTCCCCTTCCTACTGGGGACGAACTAGGACTTAAAAGGGCATCGGGAGTGTCACTATTCATCCCAGGAACCTTGAAAACTATGGATTAGACACTAATATCTGTCGTTTTCGGTTATTTTTACATGTCATCCCCCTTCCCACCCTCACCCTCGCCCTCGCCCTCACCTTCACCCTCGCCCTCACCCTCACCCCTATGGTGCCAGTGATGTCTTACCCCACAGTATTCTTTTTCAGATAGTAGTAAGTCATGTGTATACCGAAATGAGGTATGATAAACTCATAAAGTTTATTTAGTTACTAAGTCTACAGGTTTCAGGGAAGCCCTTCCTAAACCCACCCCCTTTAGTGCTAGTGATGTCTTACCCCCACAGTGTTCTTTTCCAGATAGTAAGTCATAATTATGTATACCAAGTTTGGTTGAAATTGCTTAATGCGTTTCAGAGTTATGTTGGAACATACAAACATACATACTATATCCATTTTATATGTATATACATATATATGTGTATGTGTGTGTGCGTATGTATGTATGTATGTGCCTGCGTTTGTGTGTATGCGTGTATTTCGTTTGTTCAGAAATAATATAGGAAAGTGCACTATTCATGAAGAGAAAGTAGGCTTTTATCTCCATTTTTTCCTCTTCCATGTCTCTAACACCATTAACCTTCTTTTAATGGGTTGATGACGAGGACAGTTTGATGGGGGAGGGGAGGGGAGGGCGAAGACTCTACTGTACAGTTCAATGTGCTTTTGTGCGCGGCGAACAGATATGGTCCTGTGTGCGTTATATCAGCCAGTCACTGAACTGTTCATATGTTAGGTTATGTGTCCGTCAGATTTTCTTTGATCCGTCACTTGGCATTTCCCCGCAGTGAAATGCAGCCGTGTCAGTGTCTAGTTTTTTTTTTTATTGATGTAAACCAGTTTTTTTCTCTTTGAAGCCCGGTCTCTGTTTATATTCGAAGATTCTAGGAAATATCCTTTCTATGGAACTGCTCTTTGTTGTAATAATTATTCTTTTTATCTCCGCATCACTTTAATATTTCTATAAATAGCTTTGCGATTTTATGGATATTTTTGGAGCATAGGTTTACAAGCAAATAAATAATCCATGATTGAGATTCCAAGAGTAGTTTTTCTATTATGAAAGTTTTTCCTTGGTGATTTCTTTTCTTTCTAATGAAGATTTTCTGCAGTTGTAATTTTTAGTCTCATCCGTGAGATAAATTAATGATCAGGAGTTTCGTGTTTTAAGCTGTAGGAAATCAAGCCATGTTCTGTACAAAGAAATAAAGTTATTATATAAGAAACATCATTCACTTGACCTCAAGGTGTTCAACCGTATATCCAAAAGAAATCCTTAAAAAAGATGGATTTCATTTCTAATTTAGTAATGTGGCCATTAGGTGTTAAATTCTTGAGTTTCCTTACAAATATTTCCCAGTCTGCACTTCTGCTCTTTGTGATTGATTTGTACTGCGCATATGATGTAAATATAAACTGTGGCAGTAACACATTTTCAACTAAATAGTTTTTTGTTACCAATGAAGTCATTCAAAACTGAATTTCATGGCTATTTAATATTCAGTGGTTCATATGCATTTTACAATGCCATCTTTTTAGAAGATTGTTTCCTTTTAATTTCTAATGTGGATGCTGTATCAAAGGCATCAGATGAATTTTTTTTACTCTGGTTTTTCAGGAGACTGAAATGTTGATATTGTAAATGTATCTAGAAATGAAACTTTTTTTTTTTTCTCTTTTTTTTTTGTGATGATTGCGACAAACATGTGAAAGAGATTTTTGTTGCCTTTTAATATGAATGCTATTTTCTAGAAAGTCCTTAAAAATACGGAGACCCTTGTGTTAAAAGACTTTGGAACAGACACATAAAGTCAAAAGAATGATCCGTAAATTTCGAAATCTGATGCCTGAACTACGACATATCTTTACACCTTCTGATTAGGCTAGTTACCATGGCTGCCTGATGACTGGGGTGTCGTATAAAGATTAATTTTATCAATGAGTATTGCAGTAACCCTGCTTTTCTATCTATCTTATCCCGAAGATTCTTGACCTCCTTGTTATAATCATCTTTGTGTGTGTATGTGTGTGTGTTT
>NC_089744.1:58959098-58966598 GCF_040412425.1 Macrobrachium rosenbergii
TTGTGTGCCGGTTGCATGTAATTTCCATCAGAGCTCAAGTGTTAATGCCGTTTTAATTTAACTTTTTATATCGTAGCGTTTGTTGTCTCTTGCTCTTATTATTATAAGTTTTCATTTTGTCCATTTTACTCTAACCTGCTTTTTGTAATTGTGTCATTTTCATCATCTTTATCTCTTATTCTTTCTGTTTCTTGCCGGTTTTATGCGTTAATTCTGTCATGGTTTAATTACATTTTTGCGTTTATGATGGTGTAAGTTCTTTTTATTGTATATTCTGTTTTGTTGTTATTTCTCTAACATTTTACTTAATTGCTCTTCTTTAGCCAAACGTTCATTTGCTTTCCTCTCCGTTGATTTCACCGTTTATTTGAATTTTTATATTTATATGATTAACCTTTTAACATATTCATTTGATTCTTATTTTTTCCACCGTAAATTGTCACGTTATGACAATTTGCTGTTCACCGTTAATTATTTAACTGTCTTATCTAATAATAAATTGCTATTGTATTAATAGTCAGTTTTGTAAAAATGCCTAGGTTAAAAAGAAGGGGAAAAGGTAGTTGTGTAACACGGTCTTGCTGGAAAAACAGTTATGTAACATGTCGCGGCTATTTTTTTTTTTTTAGCTGAAATCGGATGTGTAATAGGGGCCTGGTAAAAAAAGAGTTATGTAACATTAAAAGGAAGGTTATATAACAAGACGTTAAATGTTTGCCATTTTTAACGAAGTCTTTTTACATATATTTTTATAGTAATATAACTAAATTTTTAGCACTGTTGTATGAATAATTGCTTTTCCAGTGTTGAGTGTTACACAGGTAATCATCTGTGTTTACTGTTACATTGCTGTGCTCTTTTAACAGACATTTTATAAAAAAAAAATTTAATAGTCGTGTTATACAGTTAATTTTATAAAGCGTATTCCAGATGTAACAATACTGAAAACTTAACTGCATCGTGAAGTTATATTTCATATATAACTTCTTCTTTAAAAATAGCGTTAGTTAACAACATCTCATTGCATAATTTCAGTTTTAACAGCATCATTAGACGGTCATTTTACCAGCAAATTGTATAAGTGACATTTTTACATTGTTGTGATACTTTACTTCCTTATAATAATAGTAACATTTTATATAGATCACTTTGTTAAACAGTGTCATGATACATTACTCATTTTAAACAGCTGCAAATCACAAATATCTGTCTTTTAGCTGTTCATATTGGTCACTCAGTTAATATTCTGTCGCCATTTATCTTCTCTAGGAAACATTTCCTTTGGCTTCATAAATCGACTTGCATAGTAAATAGAGCGAAGTTTTCCAAGACAGTATCGACACAAAGGGATCTGTACGGTTATTCCGACCCCAGCGAAATCTAAGCATGTATTGGCAGATATGTTATGCAAGAACAAAAGTAATGGATTCTAACTTCATTTTGCAAGTTACTGTATAACATCCCCTCTCCCCAACATCTTCAATCCTCATACCAAATCCCTTCCCCACCTTCCTGCTTCTTTTGCCTACTTATCAAGATAACGATGCCGTAATCTGTAATATTTCCAAGAATGTAAGGCATACCTCTGGAATACTAGAATGATAAATTGAAGTGAATGTGCGAAATGACGTCAGTCTCACGTGAGTGCCTTAATTACCGGGTAGGTAATGTTAGTAATGTTAGTTTTTATTTTAATGTTAATTACTTGCAGGCATGTAATGCATAAGTGCTTCCTTTGTATAGCCTATTACAGGGAAATTTAACGTCGTCATAACCTTAATTTTAGCCTCACTTTAGTTTCACGCTGCGTCTGCCGGAGTAAAATAGACAAACCCAGCAACGATTATGTGTCGAGACAACGAATGGCACATTTATTATTACGGCAGGAAGAAAAGGGCCATTTTGCATGAGCCGTTTAACATCGTGTAAACATTTTTATATTCTTAAACCGACCTAGTGAAGGTAAACATATTTTTCATTTATAATCCTTCCTTTACAAGGCTGAGATAATTAATGGATTTTTTCTCTTTTTTATCCTTAGGTGAGTGAGAAACGAATAACAGCGCAGCATTCTGTGGCGATGACACATAGCTGCTATTAAGAACAAGGCCTGTTGTGGCGATGGTCTCCTCGTAGTCGACTGCAAAAGAGCAAGTGTTATGTGTAGATTTGTTTACTTAAATTTCCTTCTTTTATTTTTCATGTTGTATTTTATGTTTGGTTTACAGATGTTTTATACTTATGATTTATCCCACGAAGGCATACATACATACATACTCTGAACAACCTTTTTTCTGATTCTTTTTTCCGTTTTGAAAAACATCGATGTTATTTCCCACCTTTTATTTATCCCTTTACTTTAGAAGAATGAATAGTCTGGGAATTCCTTATTGCTCCCTAAGACTATGGATTATCTATTGACATATTTTCCTATTAAAAACGTTCCCTCTTACTCTTTTTTTTTCACGGTATCAGCTTAAGGGGGCATACTCCATTCGTACTTCTCTCATCTCTCCTCCACCTTGCACTCCAATCTGTGGTTTGTTTGTGTTCGGATGCATCTCATCAGCTCCGACTTCCGACTCGGGAATGGAGTTTTATTTCAAATTTCCCTAGGACGATAAAGAAAGGTACGAGAAGAACGAAACTCGAAAGCCTTTTGCTTTAAAGCAAATTGAAGGAGGGCTGCTGCATATGAAATTGCATTTAAGTAGGCGGGTACACCGAATCTCGCGCTAGGATTAAGGAAAACTTTTTATTATTTTTTTACAAATAATTTGTTGAATAGTTGTTTATTTTTCACAAATAATTTGTAGAGTAGCTGTTTGTCTTTTACAAGTAATCTGTAGAGTAGCTGAAAAATTTATGTTCGACATAAGTCGGTATTTTTGTAACTTACTATGATAAACACTCACGAATATAGATATATGCGTGCATATATTTATGTGTATGTGTGTATAGGTATATATATTTTATGAAGCAAACTTTGCTAGAGTTAGTCTGTGGATATTTTATTCTCAATTTCATATTTTGTAAGAATGGTTTTATGTCAGCAACTTGTGCGTTGTTTGTCTGAGAGAGAGAGAGAGAGAGAGAGAGAGAGAGAGAGAGAGAGAGAAGAGAGAGAGAGAGAGAATGGGGGGTGGTTCGGGGTGGGGTTCCTTTCCAGCAAAACAGCTTTATCCCTGAAAATCTTGAAAGTCTAAAACAGGAAACGCCTAACAATGGTAATAGGATTAAACATTTTGATCTTGTAAGAACTTTGGGGCAAAATCTGCGTCCTATTGTGAATATACATTTTAATGAGGGTAAGTTTTTGGAATATTTTAAACACCTTTCGAATATGTTTTGCATAAAATTTTCTGATATTTTTGTACAATGTCTCCGTAAAAAAAAAAAAATTATTTTTATGCTGTGAATTTTATAGTCACTTTTGTGCTCTCGAAATAATTTTACAACCCATTTACTCGATCGGTAGTCTGTTTAGATTAATTATCAATATCTTTGGAATATAGAATGTCTGAAACGTTATTCTTAATTATACTCGGCAAGGAAAATTAGGATACAGTTTTTTAAATCTTCGGACATATATTGCTCAATAATGCGACATCTGGCAACTTTAGAAAGGGGAGGAGCTTCAGTCTTATTGTGTTTGTTTTTTGCTTGACCTCCCATAACTTTCAGTCATATTCTACGATTCTGAAATCATTGATACTTAAATGCAGTAGTAAGCTTTACAGTATTCGTTCAAGTTGTAATTTGCAGCGACAGTTCTGAGCAAAATAAACATTTTTCGACATAACCTACCAAGTAACCTTACACAAATAAATTTATGACACCACAATGAACGGAATGCTTGCATAATCGGATACGCGATCTTCCATAATGAAATCAAGAGTTACAATAAAGGAACGAATGCAATGTTATGATGAGAGAGAGAGAGAGAGAGAAAGTCTGCTGTTGTGTAACCTTAGGCCTATATGTAGAGCTACTCATTTCATTATTTTTTTTCTTTTAGAGATTGAGTGATACTATATTTGTATAGTATGTTTTAGCAATGGAGAGAAGAGAGAGAGAGAGAGAGAGAGAGAGAGAGAGAGAGAGACTATGGCAGAGTCAAGAAACATCCAGTTAATTGTGTTTTCCCACCAAAGTTCTCGTGATGCTCCTCACATCATAGAGAACGCTCTTGAGGATTTAAATAGATTTGGTCAACCTACCCTAGCTGTCACAACATTTGCTGCCATTAATTCCAGCTGACTTTTAACACCGTGCAATACAAATATGAATGTATAAAAATTAAAGAAATTATCATTACCTCGTATGACGATGCAATGATAAGCCTGTTCATAACGGAAAACGAGTAAACATTGACGTTCTGATAAACAGTACTACACAGAGATATCCACACACTATCTTTTAGATCTCTATGAACGAAGTCATCTGAGAAATTCTGATTACTTCGGACATGCTTGGTGTTTTTAAGTATCTGAACGTTTTTGTGTTGCAAATTTAACATATATGATATAATTTGCATTGTATTTTCATATTCTAGAGTAAATTTACCAAGATTATCTGTTTTCTGTAAGAAAAAAATTAAAATTCGATGAACGAAATCTAATGAAAACTGTATCCTCACTTTCCTTGCTGAGTGTACATGACTAAAACACACTAAAATTCGATGTCCTCTCAAAAGATAAGGATTCACTTTGAACATGGTTGATGCGTTTCTTAAAAATTTTCTCTTTTTTCATAAAATATTGCCTTTGGTATTTTGTGAATATTTTTTTCGGTCAATTGTGGGTATGAGAGAGAGAGAGAGAGAAATGTGCTGCGTCCAGTGAATGATTTCATGACTGGATATTCCTATTAATCGACATGTGACATGGTCCATCCGTCCTCTTCCCATTCTTTCAAATTTACAGTCTCCCTTTATTTCGCCCCCTGTCCGACCTTCTATTACCTGGCCTCTTCAGTAAACCAGCGTTGTGGGAATTAGAGTTAGAGGGGGAAAGAGAAAGGACGTTAGGTAGTTGCACAGTAGAGGGAAGTGAACAAAATAGAAGAGAGAGAGAGAGAGAGAGAGAGAGAGAGAGAGAGAGAGAGAGAGAGAGAGAGAGAGGGAGGCAGCTTGTAGGGCTTTCATTATATCACAGTAATTCCCACTTGATAGCCGTTGTCGATCAGCAGGGAAGAGAATTTCCCCCATATCCTTCCCTTTTCTTCCCTATCCCCACCACTTAATTACCTTACATTGTTAGCAGGAGAATATTTCCTCAGATATTTATCAGTCCTTAAATTATGACTGAAGAAAAACTGCTCCAAAATGTTAAAAGGGCTGTGATGTAAATGCTGTAATAAACAGTGTGAAATAAGGAAAAAAAACGTGTACACATTTATTATAATTCACGGCTTTGAAAATGAAATATTTAATAATAAAACAGGTAAGTAAGGATAGAGTAAAAGTGACTTTTGCCTTATATGGTAAATAGATAAGTAACACACACACAGACACACACACACATATATATATATATATATATATATATATATATATATATATATATATATATATATATATATGTGTGTGTGTGTGTGTGTGTGTGTGTGTGTGTGTATATGTGTAGAGTGTACATGAGAGAGAGAGAGAGAGAGAGAGAGAGAGAGAGAGAGAGAGAGAGAGAGAGAGAGAGAGAGAGAGAGAGGAATTAGTGGAGAGTAATTGAGGAATTTTCAGTTAAGTAATTGTAATGAGAAAGGTTGTTTGTTATATAGACTGATTTATAAAAAGCATTAGCGAAATCTGCTAATTTGATTTGGAAAGATTTTCTGGCAGTAATGTAACTCGAAAAGATGAACATCATACGACAAACCAAAATGTTTCCAAGTAAAAAAATCCTTGATTCAACTGTTGTGGTTTAAAAGGAAAGTATTAAAGCTATATAATCGGAGTGAAATGTCTGGAGTTCTGCTTTCTGCTCGTATTTAATGCACCAGCTTCTATGTTATAGTATTATTTGAGTTTTACTTTTTCCTATTTATTAATTTTTTCGTTGCTAATAATAGGTATTGGTTTTCGTCAGTGAAAAATCATGTTGATGATAATATTTCAACATATGTAAGCATATTTTTTGCGCAAAACTCTTCACGATAAAAGAGAATGTTTTAAACGAATAAACACACGCAGAACCAAAAATTTATACAGTCATACATACATACATTTTATATATATATATACATATATATGTATGTATATGTATGTATAATGTGTGTGGTTGTCATTGTATAAACACATGGCACTCAACATACACACACACACATATATATATATATATATATATATATATATATATATATATATATATATATATATATATATATATATATATATATATATATATATATATATATATATATATATATATATATATATATATATATATATATATATATATATATATATATATATATATATATTTAAACGCATAACGCGCTTGCCTTGTTACTTAGTTGCTATAGGGACGCTGGCCCAAAAATGACGAAAATTCATTAATAATTCTTTGTCGCAAATTCGTTCCTGTTGTCATATCTCTGCTATTATTGTCAAAACTTTTTTAATTTATTATGAGTCAGCAGTACTGCTAAGGGTAGTTGGCAACAGAGACTGCATTGTTTAACAATAATTTTTTTTTTCAAATAGGCTATTGGACTGAAAGCAAAGATGTTTTGGATAAAAAGCGGAAAATATTTTGTTCCTTCTTCCACTGATCGTTTTACTCACATAATTTCTTACTTGACGGTTATCCTAAATTTGCAGTTTACTGAGTTTCGTTTAGCTATGGAAAAGCGTATCAATATTTTTCACCTATTGTTCATCTTCTCTCGTTATTTTATTCCTTTCTGTGAATTTCATTGGTCATGTAAACATTCCACCTATTTTCCCTGAAATCACAAGTTCATGAAAGGCAAAGATTGGTGATTCACTTTGGCGAAAATGTAGTCGCAATGGCAAACATTTCGTATTCTCAAGACAACCCTAAGAGATTAAGGAGGGAGAATATTTGAATTACGATTCGCGTAAAATTCTCCATCTTCTAAAATCAACACAGAAAATATTATTGGATTTTGGAGTCGAATCGCGAATTAAACATTCTTCAGCGCATGTTAGTGACATTTGAAACGAGTGCTTTTTATGCCTGCAGTGTGAGAATCGTCTGTCGTACTTTGATGACGCATTTTATTTTATTTCAACACAGATTGAATTTATCAACGAGATATTGTTTCACCTCTCGTGGCTTGATCATCCATCATAAAGTCCATTGTATTAGTCTTGGTTTTTGCGTCTTTTATCATTCATATCAGTGAAAAATCTGTCTTGAAATCTTTGATTCAGCTTTACATCAGGAAATTTATTTCTTGGAGCATTTTTCTCTGGCAGTGATTTCTCTGACTCTTTTCTGTTGCATTTCGTATCTTGTAATGAATAAATGTTCTGTTGAT
>NC_089744.1:58969098-58991598 GCF_040412425.1 Macrobrachium rosenbergii
TTTACACGAATGACAGCTGAGAGGCCGAGAAAGCGAAAGACAAAGGAAAAGGCAGCTTTGTCCACCTTCTTTCACGTTTGAAGCTGCGCGTTTCTTTGAGTGTTTCTTTTTCCTGCAGCGAGTTTTTGTCATCTGACTGTTTTTTTTTTTTTTTTTTTTTTTTTGTCTGTCTGTCTCAAGAGTAAAATATTGGTATTAAAATTATTATCATATTCTTAGTTTTCTCAGAACCTATCCGTTTAGTTTCCTTGTTCCTTCCGGAGATGGGGGTAAATGGCGGTGAGGGTGTATCCTCGTCTTTCCTCGCAGCATCCTACCCATTTGACATGGATTCCTCACTGCGAAATTGACGTTAACTAATGTATTCCAAATGAAGTCGGGTGGAAATCATCATAACGCCAGACAAAGTGATAGCCAAATTATTGCCCCATCGACAGATATGAATAAAACTAAAATGGCGCATCGATTCTGTCACGAATATCCCGTGGACGCAATCAGGCACTCTTCCACAAAATGCTCGGAAAGCAAACAGTGTCACTGATCAAAACTAGACAAGCAACGCTGGAATGATTAATATCAGAAGCATCACAAAGAACATCGGCGCAGATCAGAGACCGAGATGAAAGCATTCCTCTGGCCCCCACATCTGATGAATTAATTTCTCAGCATCCAATAAAACAGAAGTAAAGGACAGTAATAACCAAAATCACCGAGAGGTAGCTTCGAAACAAGGGAGGCAATAAAGGGAATACAGGGGCCAGTGGGCCCCTGTCAAAATATTAGGCCCCCGTGTATGCTAATAATCAGAGCAAGATTAATGCTAGCCATCTAGGGTTTTTCTCGTCTGCGTTTTAAGTAATGAGTCGACGGTTACATGCCACCGTCATATTGAAGTATTAAAGGCAGAGACGCCGCCACTCGGGGTCCGGCGTCGTGGTGGTGATATCATCATCTGTTTCATGTTGATAATTAAAGTTCATTTTTAATTAGATAGGCTCGGCAGGTTTAATGAATTCACTTTTACTCATTTTTCATTTTTATGAATCATCAGTATTGATTTCCCCGTGTGCGATAGCATAGGTCAAGGCATTACATCATTTTTGTAAATTACGTTTCACTTTTCTCGAATGTGAAATTGCGTTGAATTTATTCTAGAGATGAAATAAATTGTTATCTCACGATAGAGATATTATTATTATTATTATTATTTTTATTATTATTATTATTATTATTATTATTATTATTATTATTATTATTATTATTATTATTGACAAACCCTCTTTTACGGGCTTTGAGCCCCTGAACTGTCATTTACCATGCCAAGGTAAACATTTTCCCGTGACTGTAACGCAGCGTCGTATCAAGAATCCTTTTGTAATTTTCATTAAAAGCATTTGCCGTCTGCATACTGGTATTTAGAGCTGTGTATTTGTTCTTTAAATTTACTTCTTTATTTCTTTTTTCTTTCTCCTAAGCATTTCCTGGTGCGTATAATAGCGAGGATTCTCCGTGTATACATATGAAGACCTCAGCATATTAAGGCTTCCGAGTAACGTACATTACATCTAAACACCTTAATATGACTCCGGCTTCCCATTTTTGCCCTGGGTTGCTGGTAATACGTACCAAGTATTAAACGTACCCTGGTACGGCTGAGGATTAAACCTACCCCCGGTAGGAGGATGCCACCCATAAATAATTTCTGCTCTGGTTTTCTTGCTGAGGATGCAAATTAAAGTGTGCTTAATAACTTCATGTAATGTAGCGAATAAGTTGTCTTTTTATTTCCTTATTATTTTATAATTATATTTATTATTATATTTTTATTTGCGTGAATCCATGGATAATGTGGGCGGTGCGAAATCTTAATATAGTGTTTTTCTTAAGCAAACTAAGTTTGTTGATTCTATTTTTATGGCTTCCTGAATATTATAGTTTAAGTGGAACTGTAGCTGTTAAGATGGAAAGCAAATGCCTTCTGTCCGTTGATATCTAAACATATTCTCAACGACAAGTCGTTTTGTGAAATCTAAAATGATATTTAGTAAATGATCCATGACAGTCTTTGATGGGTTTTTAAAGTAAGCGCTTTATAGTTAAGATAGTTTGTTACCGGTGTGTGGAATTATATGTTTTTAATTTTTGTTCTTGAGCCATTATGTTTTCTTCGTCAAGGATTGCAAGCTTTTCAACACATGCACATAATTTTCCTTTGATGGATGGAGACGTCGTAAATATAAGTATTGTGATGGATGGGAATATGTTAGGGCGAACATATTATTAGCGCGCACTAAGTTATTTTTCAGTATCTGTATGTCTCATGATTGCCGTGTCTTCCTTTGAATTGATGATGGCCTATTTTAAAGACAGCGTAATGAAAACATTTTCACCTGAATGTCTTACACAGTGTCGACATAGATGAGTTTTTGTTGAACAAACACTGATGAGTGGCACGGTTAGAAATGAAATTGCTTTGTTCATTATGTCTTGCTATCCCAGTTATGCATGATGGACCATCTCTAGAAATTAGTTATTGTTAAAATACCTAAACGAAGCAATTATTTTTCCCAATACGAGTAAGAGTGGAGATTTGAGAAAATTTTGACACTTGTAGAATTTAAAGGCAGTTCGTTATAAAAAAATGAGATAAAATGATGATAAAAAGTAAGAAGGCATTGTATGATGACTATTAAAATCATACTGTGTAAATAATCAGTTATATTGAAAGAGAATGATTCAGTATACTGAGGGTCATATAAATTTCCAATGACACAAGATAAGATACGAAAAGTGCATTACATACAATGCTATTTTTCGGTGCAGTGATGTTATTAAATGCGTCATTATTGAAGATGCAACAAACGCGAACAAAAATGCTAATTAAAAAAATATCTAGGAAACGATAAAGCACTTTAAGGCAAAAATAGGAAAAGACATTAAAGGTTTTCAAGCACAGTCTGCATTTTTACGGGGGGAAATTCCATCCAAAAGTCCGATTATCATATCAAAAATTATATGATACATTCGCCTGTAGGCGTATGCTGCCTTTGCCCATATACTATGCACGCAAATACTGTAGGGATTCGTATTATAACAATAAAAACGTAATTTTATGGCGATTAGACTTTTCATTTTTTACTCATTACACATTCACAGAAATCCTGAAACATTAGATGCTATGGAAAGATATTTAAATCTGACGTGTGGGAAAGCTTGCTATCTTTAAAGGAAAGGAGAATTAAGCAAACTTCCAAGAAAAGTTTGAAAAGCAAAAGACACTTTGAAATTATACGTCAGAAGTAGTCTTTGGATTTATTTTAAACTTGGTTAAGAATATAAAAGTGGGAGTGCATTCAAAAGGGCAGCCGAATTTTTTTTTTATTCAGTGTTGCATTAAAATGTTTGAACTATGTGAAATAAAAATGGATTGGGTCGCGGCAAAAGGTTTCCAGATAACAATTTTTTTTTTCTTACCAGGCATTGATAAAATTTCTTTAAACCGCAGCTAGAAGTATGTGAAGATGATTTGGAAATAGTGCAAGAATGGAAAAACGAAATATTGACAAAACTACATGATTTTAGCTGACACAGAAATATTGAAAATTGATAAATGGTGAAATATAGAATCCCAAAGAAGGAAAGGATCTGATATGTTTTGAAGAAGATAATGTAAATTTGGAGCGATGAATCGCATGTGTTTTACAAATGCAATAATAAAATATCTGTAATGAGAAGAAAGCTATTTACGGAAGTTTTCAACAAATCGTAATAATGCCATGCAATCATCTTTCACCGTTCATTTTCACATTGAAATAAGTAAGGAAAGTGCAGCATGTGAAATATATTTCTGTTGCAACACAACCCGTTTCTGAGGGAGATATCTTCGATTTCTAAATCACCCATTTACAAAGAGAGAGAGAGAGAGAGAGAGAGAGAGAGAGAGAGAGAGAGAGAGAGAGAAAGCCTGGCAGAGGCACTGATGCTGATGACACGCTGAGCTCAAGAACATCTGCCATTTGATGCTGCAAAGATGAAGCCATGAGACGACGATCCGAAATGATTCTGCGAAAAGGAAGTACGCCTTAAAAAGACTGTGTAATCAGGGAAAGTGGAAACTCATTTCCTGAATGAAATGCCAAGAGAACATCTAGTGTTTGGAGAAATGTGAAATTTCTTGTAATAAACATAAATGAAAGTTAAATACCTGTGATTAATTATGAAATGATTTGGAATGGCAGACATTAATCAAAGTAAAACGGTGTGACGCAAAGTTAGGAGATATAAGTTAGGTATGGATGTGAATAAAATGATGTAAAAGTTGTAAATGAGTATGGAAGACTGTAAGAAAAGCTGTTAAATCATATGAAGTGTTTGTTGATAATCTTAATCTAATATGAAGATAGATAAGCTGGATATGTTTGTAAAAACGTCTGGTGACGACAGGAAAAAAAAATACGCAGGCGTATGAAATCTTTGGTTTTTGTGTTAATGATGATAAGAACGATGAATGAAATGGCATTGTGAAATGACTTGAGCAATTGTTAGAACACTAGAAATTGGCCGTGATTAAGTGAACAACAGGATGGAGTTCTCTGAAGCGTTGAATGTTGTTTAATGACATTGGTTAGTTTTTTAAAGACGAAGGAATGAATAAGTGAAAATAGAAAATATCAAGGATTATTCTCAAACAGGTTGTGATCAAAGTAAGATGGTGTGCAAATGTAGAAAAGGAAGGTTTTTAAGTTAGATCTTGTGAAATTTCAGCTAACTTGTGCTACAGGGAAAAATTACTTTTCAATATCCAACATCTTCTAAAAACATAACAGACACCTCACACGTCTCGACTATCGACCTAAACGCGCAACGTTTCCTCGCTGCTGGGAGAAAGGGCGCTGGTGACTGGTACAATACATGTACATAAGCTACCGGGGTCTAAGCGATGACAGGCAGGGCAGCCGATCGAGACTACAAAGTCTGCCCCAAAGCCAAATCAAAGTCCTTCAAAAAAAGCACGTTAAAAGAAGTGACAGTGATGCGAAAACGATAGTAAAAAAAACTAATATCCTGAATATTCAGTGCCATATCACCTTATATTTCTTTTAAAATAAAAACTGCAGAAAACGCTGCAAAAAGATAGGTAAGGGCTTCTTGTCAGTGTAAAAATACATGCCGTACAATAGGTTTAATCACACTGGGAATAGCGTGGAATGGTTTATTTGTAATGTAAAGGTGTGGAAAGCAATCGATATGTTTGAAATAGTGTTATGGGACAAGTAGAATATTAAAACAAAAGGATTAAAATAAAAAAGTGTGATTACTCTGACAGTTTTGTTTATAAGAAAAATTTTAGTTTATTAGTTAGTTGATTATTCAGGTAAAATGTATAGAATTATTTATTGTAGTACAGTGTCGTAATATAGAATATTTTTATTTTTATTCTTTAAACATAAGCATTTGGCAGTCAGTCAATCAGTGTGTATACATACATGCATATATGCGTTGCTGTTCATTACACCACTCTAGTTTTTCACAGTATTAATTATTCTTCATAATGATCATCTTTCGTTTATTTTTTTTATTTCAGTGCATAAAATTCTCTCTCTCTCTCTCTCTCTCTCTCTCTCTCTCTCTCTCTCTCTCTCTCTCTCTCTCTATGAGTGTGGTATCTCCACATTACCACTTGTTGTTTTTGGCGTTATTTCCCATTGCTCCATTCCTCACATGGTTTTGGTGCTTTCTCTCCTTCCCTAATCTCGCCAGAATTCGCTTTATGATGTTGACACAGGCGGTATAATCAACAAGTGATCACTCTTAATCCTTACTTAATTCCTTATTGTCATTTCCTCCCCTATTATTATCCGTATACGTCTTCCATTGATAGCCTCGTATTCTCGCCGTATGTATCCAATGTATTTATGTACTCAGACTTCCATACGCAGATTATATAGTTATATATATATATATATATATATATATATATATATATATATATATATATATATATATATATATATATATATACACACATACATATCACGTTCCATATTTTCGTAATTCAGTTATACATATACAGTATATATATATATATATATATATATATATATATATATATATATATATATATATATATATATATATACATACATACATACATACATACATATACATACATATACGAAACTGTAATAAACCACAATGCCCTTTTAACTTATCGATTTCTCCACACCTCTGCATACGTTTGCCAGTACAAAGCCTGAGATCCAAACGGAAGACTAGAAATTCTGACGTCGTTGCAGCATTCGAACCCGCATCCTGAGTATCAGAACGAGGTCACGTTATGGACCTGACAACGTGACATCGTCCTGATAATCGGGATGCAGGTTCGAAATCTGCTACGGACGTCAGAATTTTTTCAACTGGTTCTCATTTTTTGAATGTTCTCGTTCTATACTTTTTCATGAGTTGTTGCCATAGCTCAGTATTGATGCACTGCCACTACTTTTCGCCATGCAACTTTTGTTTTTGCCTTTTTTTTTATTATTATTTGCCTTGAATTAGTTATTTATTTTTTTTTTAATTTGCAGTATAACTTGAATTTTGTTTGTCACCTCTCCAGTCGCCCGTTATACTCTCATAGCTTTTTCTTTGGTTTACCTCAACATCGTAAGTTGTCTTTTGTAATCATTATTATGGTATTATTCTCATCCCATCCATTAATCTCTTCGCTGCGTCGTATTCCTTATCTTTCTTTCATCTTAATCTATTTCCTTCTCCCCATCCATAATATTCCAGTTGCACTCCATTAATCTTCCCTATCGGTCTTCCTCTCCTCTCCTGCTCTCTTGCTGTTTCTCCATCACTTTCCATCACCTTGTCCCCTTACATCGATCTTCTCTCTCTCTCTCTCTCTCTCTCTCTCTCTCTCTCTCTCTCTCTCTCTCAGGGGAAGTCTAGAGTGTCATCTGTTTTATGGCTATTCGGCGTTGTCGACACCGCTTCACGAAAATTAGCCAGGATAATTGATCGTGTTGCCAAGGCCCGAGAGTTAATTTCCATTTTTCTCTAAGAGACGCGAGTGAAAGACAATTCAACCTATTCCTTTACTCTCTCTCTCTCTCTCTCTCTCTCTCTCTCTCTCTCTCTCTCTCTCTCTCTCTCTCTCTCTCCAGACTCCCTAACTCCTTATCCGTCTATCAGGATGTCAGTCAATGTGTCTTTTTTCATAAAGTTGTCTCTTTGTATCCTGCATCTCTCAAATCCTTTTTCGTAGTTGGTTGTATTGAGTCGTGATTTTTTTTCTTTCTGTAAGTTTCTTTGTTTGTTGACATTCTAGTTTTTAATGCCTTCTTAAAGTAAATTTTAGATTATAATGTTTATCAGCTACTATGGTTTAAATTACGTAATTATAATACTGTGTGTATGTGTCTACGTGTCTCTCTCTCTCTTGTGCTTATCCCCTTTCACCACTCGCTCCTTCCACAATTCCCCGTTGGCATCCCATCTCATGAGCCTCTACCGTCCAATACACGCAAATTACTCACTGAAATATAATTGGCGCACTCAACGAGGTTTAGAACCCAGAGTGGAATCACTTGAATTCCGTGGATCTGGAGGGATGAAACTTTAAATGTGAAATGAAATACTGAAATAGTGGACAGAGAAATTAAGACGAACGTGGAGAATAGGAAAGAGAGGGGGATAGGAGAGGCTTTTTCCCCCCTTTCATGCAAGAGTAAAAACTGAGAGAAAGAGAAATTTTATACGCTCTTGTGTGCGAGTACGGTTGAAATGTAGTAAGGTGAACTGTATTTCATTCTTTAATGTTTTGTGAAAGTAAAGTTACAAAGACAGTAATACGGACATGTTCCTCAGAAATGTTTGGAAAGAAAACAGAGATAAAAATTGAAAAGTATTGTGGTTAATAATTTATCGTTAAAGAATAATAGTTGCGATCAAGCTTTACTTTAATCCGGATATTATTTCACTGCGGAAACTTCTCTCTTCATGAATTGCCATTTTAAATGTTTTTCATAGCGGTTAGTTATGGATTTCTGGCGCATTTCGTTTGGTTTGGACGAATTTCGATATTAAGTTCTGGCTGAGTTACATTAGAATTGAATTTGGATGTACATCACCCCCCACCTCCCAAATGAATAAACTATGGCTTTCCAGCAAACTTCAGCATCAAAACTGGTCGAAACATAGTTAGTGGGACTCAGACATACAAAACCTTCCATACCCTAACTTAACCAGGATGCAGCGTATTATGTGATCGTGTTGCAGTCCCGCTAACTGTGTCAAAATCTTACGAAACACAAGAAAATATATCAGCAGAAACCATACCCCATGGTGTCTTTAAAAGCTCGTTACGTGTTTAGTAAGTAGACGTCGTGTGTTTTAAATGATGACGCCACATCTCAAAGCTGATTGCCAGTATGACTTACGTTGTCACGATTTCGGGAAACGAAGAATGCAGTACCGTAAATAGATAAAGCATTCCTTCTTTTGCATTTTTGCTTTACGAGCAGAGTCAATGAAAATAAGATAATTTCTATGCATGCGTTGCGTTTTACCCTAGTGCTGTATTAAGCAAAATATACCGGAGCTCTTCCGTGTTATGAAAAAATGTTCATTCAAAACATATTATATATTGCGTATGTGTACCTAAGAATTTTGGTTGCTCTGTTTTTCGAGTATGTTTTGGAAGTTTTCAGATACAAGGACCATGACAGTTCTATTTTGCTTGGAAAGATGATGGCTCTTTAATGAGTTAACGCTGGTATGCCCTAGTGCCTAAGATTTTGAGAAAGTCCTTATTGACATTTCCGTTGTGGATCACGCTGTTTGTGTGCAGGGTTTAAAGTGTGGATTTCCTCATTCCTCAAAACCTTACTTCTGATATATAGTAGTAGTTCAAAAGATTTAACCCTATGCTCTTACGTAACATATTTAGCGACGCAGGAAAAGCAAAAGTTCGTTGAATTCAGGCCTCCTGCGTTAAGCCTTATTTCACCCCCGTCTAGCTGTTCCTTCTGTCCCCTATCCAAAACTGTCTCCAAAAACTTCTGCCAGTCGAACTTTTCTCTAAACTTTAGAATTGGCGTTGCTATAGCGTTCTTCCCAACCCTAAAAAAGGCTCTCTTTAGACTCCTTATTTCATGTTTCTTACAAGGGTTCTACTGCTGCAGCCCGCCTTTACCTTAGTTTCATATTAACCTTACAGGTGTCTTAAACTATTTTATTAAATGAGATTCCATTTAGAGCAAACCACCATCTCGTTAATTAGTTCAGGTTTTTGCCTTATTGTTATTTGCTTTCTGAACGAGTTTTTAATTGGGTTTTATAGCGTTTTCCTGTTCCTATGCGGGAGATTACAGATGGACTTATATTTTTTGGTCGAATGCTTATAACATTACTAATCAATTTCTCAGTACAACCATTGAAAGACAGTCCTTCGCATATCAAATGAGCATGTGACATTTGTGCTATACTTACATGGTGCTAGAGCAGGTTGCCTACTGCTTCTTCTTCTTCTTCTTTTAATGTGCTTTTTCCCATTTTTTGTATTGGGTAAGCACGATGCCTTCTTTTGAAGGACTTTGATTTGGCTTTGGGGTAGACCGTAGTCTCGATCGGCTGCAGTGATGCAATTTCTTATTGGCTGATGTTTTGTTATTTCATGTTGGCTATTCCTCCTCTCTGTGGCGTTCTAGTCATCGACCTGTTCGTTAGAATATTGATTATGTGAGCCTCACCAATTATTGCCATATCCTTTATACCTCCGTAACATTTAAGACGGAAACTTATCTATGTTGATATTCTATAGTTGTCTATTTTCGGATATTGAGTAAAGATTTCACAAGACACTGATAATTCGAAAATCCTATTACCCTAAACATTAAAATTACTTTCTGAGTTAGAAAATGGACTTTCTTATTTCTTCTTCTCATGTTGTCTATCTTTCCTTAAGTAATTACTCTTCTTCTCGGATCTCTTTACATATCCACACTGTTCTTATGTTTCTGTTTCTGGGAAGTGATTTTTAAACGCTCTTATTCCAAAGAAAGTCATTTGGTTTCCCATAAAGACGGGTCTAATTCATTTAAATATAAATCGAACAACATTAATTTTGTACCCAATCATAAGTAAAAAATGCGCCAAAGTTTCTTCGGCACAGTCGAGTTTTCTGTACAGTGTACAATCAAGAACAGCGAAAATATATCTGTCATTTGGTGGTTTCGGTATAATGTTATATGAGCCGCCGCCCATAAAACTTTAACCACGGCCCGGTGGTAGCCTCTCCTATATCGTTGTTAGATGCACGGTTATGGCTGACTTTAACCGTAAATAGAATAAAAACCACTGAGGCTAAAGGGCTGCAATTTGTTATGTTTGATGACTGGAGGATGGATGATCAACTTACCAGTTTGCAGCCCTCTAGCCCCCCGCCCCAAAGTGCGGACGGACAGACAGATAGCCATCTCAATAGTTTTCTTTTACAGAAAACTAAAAATTAGAACGTTTCCAAAGGGAGAATCTCATATTGCTCCTGTTTTATATTTGTTAAGATTGTTGTAGTATTTTGAGACTCATGAACCCAGGGTTACTGACACGCAAAGAAAGAATCGGGTTTGGCTAAGTTCATTTGTAAATACATTTCCATCTCATTAGATTCAGTATTGTCACTATTTTTGACATGAAGGGTTGGAGATCTCGTGTGCATCTTCATCTGTGCTCCCTCCGTCTTTTTTTTTAATTTGATTGTTTATATTTTCTGGAAATTTTTTTTATGATTATTTTCATATCTAGGAACTGGCAGTTTTGTTCAGCTCTTTTCGAGATGATGTTACCTGCAATATATATCTTACATACATACGCACATTCATACACACACACACTAACGTTATATATATATATTATATATATATATATATATATATATATATATATATATATATATATATATATATATATATATATATATATATATATATATATATGTATATATGTATGTATATATGCAGTATGTATATACATGCAATCTTCATTTAAACCTTATCATAAATTCTTATTATGAGTACGATATACTTAATCCTTAGGCAATCGTACATTTGTATTCTAAATTGTACATGGATTCTGAAATCTGCTTTTTTGTCCGTTTCGGGTATGTTCATCCTCCGTTCCTAATGCTGCCTTGATCCGGCGTGTTTGTATCAGCCACGTAAGAACACATTGCTAGGATTTAGGAAGCATTAGGGGCTTGGTGTACATATTTTGGGAAAGCTTAAAGTAAGGAATATGAAAACGGCTGTTGATTAAGTATAACGAGGAAATAGACATATATGTATAAATGTGTGTGTCTATGTATTGACATCTTTCCAGAAATACGTTGAAATATGAACAAGTTCAAGCCAATGTGTTTTTCCTTCAAAAGTTGTAAATCTCAGAAGTTGATGATAATCTTTGTCAGTATTTGACCAGGTTTTTCGAAATTTTATGTACAGGACGCTTTGTTGTAAATAAAGACGGTAATAAATCACCTAAAATACGAGTGTTGCTTAGAAATTCATGATTAATTTTAACTCGGAGATTATCTTGAATAAAGGAATGTAAGAGGAGACTCAGAAAAGGGAGCAGATATATTTATATTCAAGGGAAATAGGGTGACCAAATGAAGGCCATGGAAAAAGCAGAGTAAGTTGATGTAAATGAGTAAAGTTCAGAGATTAGGAGGAAATGTAATGACAACATCTGGATATAAATGGGGTAAAGGGGAACAATTAGAATACAGTGGACAAAGGGAGCAAAGAGAATGGGGGGAAAACGAGAGAGAGAGAGAGAGAGAGAGATAATGAAAGGAGATGCATAATGAACCGCGACTAATGCAATACAATAATGTCTCCATTAAAAATGTTTGTTTATAGATCTCGGCAAACAACGGAGAATTGCCAAAAATATGGGCTTGGATGAATAAGAGAATTGTGCTGGAGCCTCGGGGCTGGAAAGACAAAAGATAAATAACTAAAAGAGGGATGGAAGAGATAAAGAATATGAAAACGGGTTTGTAAAATCTGCAGGGAAAATGATGGATGAACTTGCAGGGAGGAAATTGAATTCCTTCTCTATGGTAAAAGAACTGGTCCTTTTGATATGTCATGTAGATTAAATGGGAGACTCAAGGAAGAACGAATTTAACTTCGTACATGGAAAAGAAAATGGGTCGAAAGGAAAATCAGAGCCAGAGTAAGGAAGAGTGATAGACAAAACAGAAAATGGTAAGGTGAATTTAAAATTTATAACCCCGAAAAGAACGTTGGGAGTTCTTTTCCAATACATGTCAAAGATGCGGAGACTGTAGATTACTTCACTCGTGCCTAGATAATATGAAGAAAAATCTAGTAATATATCAATATTGGTCAAAGGAATCTGGCTAACAGGAAATTGAGGGCTAGCAATGAGAATGGTCTACGAGGACATCAAGGAAGAAAGAGTGACATATTGGCCTTTTAATGATGTTACAGACTTCCGAAGAATAGCATAAAGGGCATGCTTACCTTCAATGTTAGGAACCGAATAACGTGTAACGTAAGTAAATTGTATCAAGAGAAGGAACACGGCAATTAGAGTAATGGCTTATGAAGCCTCATCCTCTTTGCTTGTAATGTATCATTAAACACGACCGAATCCTTTGAAAATGACTTCGACTCTGAATACGGGGAAAAGGATCAAAGTAAGATTCTCTCTTTCGGTCAGCTGCTTTGAGGAATATTTTTCTTTTTCTTTTCTTTCATCTCGTCACCAAGGGAGACGTTATTTTTACTCTCTATTTTTTAGATATTTTTTTTTTTACTTCAGACCAATTAGTCAGATGATGAATCTACAATGAATGCGTCCTGTGTTTGGGGGGTTGGGGAGATAAGTCCTGAATGTGAGACAGGCAGTGAGTGTAATAACTTCATACGCCGAGAGGTTTCTTTTCCGTAATGTCTTCAAAAGATTAATGTTTCATGAGGGAAAGTCTCCTTTCAAAATGGCCGACAATAGTTACGCTGAGCCTTTATTCAAGATGGCTGACTAATCTCTCCAGGGAAGAGAACGAAGCCGTCGATGTTAATTGTTGTTAGGCGCTATTAATCACTATGTCTTAGTTTGGTAAATTAAACATGGAATTTCAACCTTATAGTTTCAAGAGAGATTCCCAACTGTCTATGTTGATTAGACGAATATTTGAGCCTAAGCAACATCGTAGATTTTCTACCCAATAGACATTTGTCAGGGTAGCTGTCAGTTTAGAAAGCTGGAAGGGTTTTTTGAGATGGATCAGTCTCTTCTAATAAATGATTCTCTCTCTCTCTCTCTCTCTCTCTCTCTCTCTCTCTCTCTCTCTCTCTCTCTCTCTCTCTCTAAATGTATATGTAAGAACTATATACATTTGTACTTTATAGTTATATTGTTACTTTTACACAAACCTTTACACTTCACTAAACGCGGCCCATTAGGAGATGAAAGCACTTTTTGCACCATTGACCTAAATCGCTTACCCATCGTATGATCCTGAACTTTTTAGAAGTAAATCCCTCTTATGTCTCTGCAAACGCTATTTTGCGGCGCAGCAATCCCTTTCCCAATACTTGATGTGGTTAAATGTATGCTAATATGCCAGAAATGTCATCGGCTGGATGAAATACTCTCTCCTGCTGGAACACAAAGGTGTCGACACTGGAATACACCTAAGATCATTTGGGATTAGGGGAGGATTTTTAACCGGGTAAGCGTTTTCCAATTCGGTTGTCTCGTTACGATGCCATTATCATTTCAACTCCCCTTTTTTGTTTTGTTAGTAAGTGGTGATATGGAGGCAGGTTTTTTTTTTTCACTTGGGGGTCGGAGCATACAGAAAGCAGACAAAGGGTAATCATTGGTTTTTTTTAACCTTTTTTTACTTTGAGAGGAGGCATGTCTGTAGGGTTTACGTGTTTGCAGATGGCACCAAAAGGTATATTTGGAATGGGGATTCCATTGTATCGTTTCATTATCTCTGTCATTATGCCAGGGCAAAGAAGGGAGGAGAGCAAAGTTGGATTGGTTTCGAAGGGGAGATCGAGGGGTCCAGGTGAAAGGGTGTTGGGAAGACAGGAAAAAAATTGCTGCATTTTGGGCCGCTAATGCTTTACAGATTGCTCGGATCTTGTATTGAGGACGTTAGGTCAAATTTTCGGTCATTTCTACGCTTCGCATTATCCGTAACGATCTGTTACGAAGAACTTATGCGACGGTTATTTTCTATGCTTGATCGTTCTTTTTATGCACAGAACAGTCGATGGATGTTTGGCCATACCAATTAAACTTGAATTTCAGATTATGGCATTGTGAATTGTTTGACGTTTTGTGAGTTGTTGGGATGGTTAAATAGGTCCCCATGTAGCATATAGATGGTCGGAAAAAATATAATTCTTTTCTCTCTTGGAAACTGGATCAGTACGCCAAATGCTAATTTGGGAACTGGTATGTGTATTCAATATATAAAGATATTATAGCGGTAATAAAAAGCAGTCATCTTCAGTTCATGACATCTACCACGTTGGTGATCATGAAAGAATGACAGCAACCACGGAATCGTGACTTCCTCATCGTAGTAAAATCAGAAATAAAGGTTTTTATTTATATTTGAGAGCATAATGTCGTGACTTGGTCTTATGCTGAAAGAAGGATGGTCAAAAACACTCGGGAACATCTACAGGGCAACATGAGAGAACTCTAGTCTTTCATTTTCAGTAGCGTTTTTCGCTGTATGTAGCTGTCTGTCTCAGATTACTATATCGTTATTAAATTATTTTCCCAACGTTTCACATTAAGGATTTACAGTAGTAAGTAAAAATTTGGAGAATAAAACGGCTGTAGCGTGAAGAACTTTGGCTAAATTAAGAACAAATGATGTTTTTGAGAGAGAGAGAGGGAGAGAGAGAACAGTGTCATCAGTTTATGTTTTTATAGATCAGTTTATATTAGGTTTCTCTTTAAAGGTCTCTTATAACTAACATGCTAATGTACCTTTTCATATTACATTACAAGTTGTAAAAGCTTTATAGTTTCTCATTATCCATGTCCTGATATTGCAGACACAACTTGCAAGAAAACCTGTCTTTAAGAAGTAAAATGTTATGAAAAGGAAAATAAAAGATTGTCTTATAGTTAATATGAACCCAGTGAAAGAATATGGTCGTAAAAGTTCACAGCCTTTTAAACATATTCTTTTATCTAGATTGCTCAAAATCTGAGACGTTCAATTCTAATAGTACTGTATTATAAATATTATTTTGACGTAAATATTTGCTCTTAGTAGAATTGATATAGTACTATACTTCAATCACATGTAGACATAATCTTACTTGACAGCTTTGCCAGAGCAGCTAAGTTAAATACTACTTAAATTTTCCGATTTTTAAAAACAAATTATGCAACAACCCTGGGAATCTGGTGTGGGCGCCAATATGTCAAAGACACTTTGGATTTCAGGTAAGCGTTTTTTTCCAAGTGGTGCATCGTCATGGTGAAATAAATAATGGTGGTAATAAGACGCAGTGTTAGAAAACGTAATATCGACGTTTCCTGAAATGTGTCAAGGGTCATTCTGGACTCGAATATGTTCATCTCCTGTAAGATGATACCCAATTAGATAGGCCATCAGATTATACTTTGTTATTTTTTGGTTTTATTTTATTTGTTTGTTTAAAAGAAAATTAATTGTCTTTAACATTGCCTTCTAATCATAACGGGTAATTATCATCACAAAAGCTGGAATTAGATATAAGTTTTAAACGAGTATTAGCTTGATATAATATGAGAAAGTCTGAGGGCGAAACATTTTATTTTACAGTTAATTTTTATTTTTTCTCCACATGACAGATATTTTATATTAAGAAACAATATTTGCAAAAATGAGTATAATCAAGTCTTCATCAAAAAATTTAAGATACAGTTGTTGGGTTATAAAATTAATGTAACGGTTAAATTTTAGTTGTTAGAGAATTACATTTCGTAGTTGTAATCGAAAATTTGGAGTACTGAATTTACAGCATTATTATATCGAAAGTTGTTCCCGAGTGTTTATCGGTATCGGTTATTCTTCATCCATGGAAATACTGTTGCCAGATAAAAATATTTTGGACATTTATCAATGAGAAAATCGATAAAGGAAGAAGTCACGAATTTCTCTTGTACGATTAGGATTCCAAAAATGGGAAGGAAATCTGAAGGAGACTTATACCTACGAGTTTGCGTTCCACGGTGTTAATTTTCATGCGTGCAAAGAGTTATTTATCTTTTGGATATCATGTGCTCACATGTATGAACATATGTGATTTTCATTCTCTTAGGTCTCATAGTGTTCAGATATGCATATTTTATCTTGAATGCAACGGCAAGATCAATAAAATAATTATCTATATGCAAAGGTCTTGAAAATTTTGGTGACAACGATTTGCCTTGTTATGCGTCATGCAAAAATAGGTAATGTTGTAAGTTCAGACCAAATTTTGAGTGGAAGTGTTTGTTTTAATTTACTGTACTGCAAAGAAAAGTAAAGGACATTTTCCCGCTATTCTCAAACACCCCTTTTCAAAATTTTTTTTTTTATTTATTGACCAGTGAATCTGCTCCAAAAATAATACTCCATATTTTCTTAGCTCGGATTATTTCAAACACCATATTCCATGTCTTTTTATTCATATTTTGTCATATTAAACACCATATTTAAAAGCCATGTCAAACCCCAATATAACTTTTCTTCTTCAAATTTTAAAACATATTAGACGTATGCATTATATCATTTTAGTCTATGGTTCACCAAAACAAGACATTTAAGTATTTTAATTTCGATTTAAATTATATCCAGACATTTAATTATTTTAATTCTGATATAAAGTATCTCAATTAGTGCATTACTAGTTTTTCATCAGTTTGAATCTCTACAAAACAGCCACCTCTCTTTATGATGTAATTACGAAGGAAATGTTGCAAATTAATATTTTTTTCTTTTCAGAGACATTTGGTTCAAAAGTTTGCTATTAGATTACCCTAATGTTATTAAGACCCTCTCTTTTACATGACAGGGTCTAAGTTGGAATATTAATTGTCCCGAATTTATTCATCAAGCTCAATTAACTGAGAAATATCCTGTATGAACTGAGAAATATCCTGCCATCAAATAAATGAGTTAATGATTGTAGCTTTTGTTATTACGAAACAAATAATTAGACAAGTAAGTTATATATAGTTGTGTGTATATATATTATATATATCGTCATATATTTGATATATATATATATTATATATATATATATATATATATATATATATATATATATATATATGTTTGTGTGTGTGTGTGTGTGTGTGTGTGTGTGTGTGTGTATAATTTTAAAGCTGGGGTCTTGCTAGATCAATGGGGTATACTAGGATGGTGCACAACTTACCTTAATTAACACAAAAATGTGGACTCTGGCCTTGGGGACAGCTAAAATTACCAACAACAAAATACGCCTGAAGGGCTTCTCTGGGGTTTAACTTAATTCATTATATTTACAAAAGAAACACATCAGAAGATTGGTAGCGTAATTCTGGAGTAATGAGGCGAAGCAAATACAAATGGGTTGCCGGCTTCAAACTTGTTGAAACGAAGTAAGGAGGGCCGCTAAGCACACAGATGATACGTAAATCCACAGTGAAAACTCCCAATCTATAATCAAAACACTTACGGTTAGTTAACCGGCTCTAGCACTGTAATGAAGGAATCGAGGAATTGCATAGAAGATGCCTAAACTGAACTCGATTCCCGTGACTTGGACATCAAACGATTACGTTACTCTTCTCATAACTGCTTTGCAAATTAGACAGCACAAAATATAAAGCAATACAGGTCTCACTGTAATTATATCGCACTATGAAAGGAAAGGAACACAGTTGGAGAATAACAGGGAACGTGGCTGACGAAAAACCGTAAACCCTGGTACTTTACCTTTTCTTTAGGAGCCGAAGTTTTTCTTATAAGGGCCAGCGAAGGAGCGAATTAATTCACATCAAAAGTTACTTTTTACTGCCAGCCACGTGTCTGGAATAGGCAGTGGAGAGAGAAGGGACAGAGCTCTGGAGTCTGTCCAGGGCCCTTTTATAGCGTCGGAAGTTACGGCTTTCTCTTCTTGGGTGGTGTTGTGATCGCTCTGCCCACGTGGGAACTGCAGGCAGCATGGTTTCAAATTCAAAATGGCGGAACGCACGTGGTCCGCCCGCCAGCTGGCCTGCCTTGGGTGACGATTAGCTCTTGGCAGGGGTCCGGACCCGGAATAAGGGATTTTTCGGCAGCACTTTGGACAAGAAAGGGGTCCCCTCTCAAAGGCAGTGGCGAGAGGTTTTAGGGGGCGAATTTCTTACAGTGAATCATACTAAATTTGCCTTATTCAATTACTTAGTTCTTTTACTTTAAATTTAGTGCAAAAACGTGGTGTGGGGGTGAATATTCTTAATACCTCCCCTGCCTTGATGACATTTACACCCTTAGTCGGGTTAAAATGGCTTAAGTTACGTTACCGCAACAGGCAATAATTTCTCTCTTCACCTTTGGGGTACATTAATCTAAAATATAATATTTCTGCTAAATATCCGAGTCAGTTATAACCAAAAGAAATCACTTATGTTTTACTTTACATTGCAGAATAAATTTACGCTGCTGGCAACAGTAATAATTTTACTTTCTAAGAAATGATAATAAGCAGCTTATTTAGGGAATATAAAAAAGCTAGATTATTACATAATTGGAAATAAAATTGAACCTACCATCGCGAGGTTGATATTGTTATATTCAGAATAATCCATGCGCTTATTAGTAAAACTTTTAGCCACAAGTTCATGTGGTTAATATACCTCGAGGAGGCAATACAACGAAAGCTTTCAAGGGTTTTGTTAGATGTTGCCACGATTTTTGAGAGTGACGGCTCAGTGCCATTCGGGGCACTAATAACACTTGTGCCAGGGGCACATATTATAAGTACATATGATGTATCAGTACATAGTGCTGGCTTTGGAAGCCAGAGGTTATAAATTACTAGGAAAGAACAATAATAAAAGAGATTATCTCACATTGGGAGTCACTGATAAGGCATACCGGCAACATGGCACTGACCTTATAGGTGCCTTGTGGCACTCATCTACGTACATGAGGTATAGCATGGTGTGTAATTTACACAGTTTGCGAGTCTGGGACTCGAGATTCTTCACAAAAGAATAACAAGAGAATAAACGACAGATACAAAGTAATTATTAATTTTTGTAAACAAATGAGGATTAAGTATGCCAAAATTATGTTCCTTAGCCTATGGAAATGGCTAGGTCCATTCTGTAGCCCAAAAGGCCTCAAAGGGAAGTCATAGGACTTACCAAATTGGGATATCTGTCAGTTGCACTCTGCATTAGCAGAGTGGAAAAACAAGGTAAAATATAAGCCTTGTGTGAGGCGTAAAATAATATGATTAATAGAACAGAATAATGAAAGGAAAAAAATGTTAAAGGAAAAGAATGAATTACAGATTATAAGGAAACTAAATAGGGGAGAAAACCTGAAACCCTCTTCTGGATAGAGGTGCCAAGGTCCTCATAGGATAGCAGGGGGGTCACTGTGCCAAGTAGGCACTAGTGCCAAAGGAGCTCAGTGGCTCTCTTTTGGCGATCTGGAGCTGCCTATCCCCACGGTTTCCTTCCGTGGACCTTTTTCAGGGTGATGGTTTTCCTTGGTAGGGGAACCGGTCGAATCAAGCCTGAGGAGGTCGGCTTCTTTGATGGCCAGAGCAGGGGCAATCTTTACAGGCTCTGCCACAAGTCGTTGCAGATGCTTGAGTTCATCAGCCAGTTGAGGAGTGGCAGAATCCTTACTCACACTCGTGTCTGTGGAGAACTGGAAAAGGGAGGAAAATGTTCTGGAGGGTGTGGGAGGCTCGCAGGTTGGGATGACCAGCTCAGGCATGGGTTGCAAGGCCGCACCTTTGAGGGAGCTTCCACTGTGGTCAGAAGAATTCATCTCTTACTGGCACTGGGGTATGCTATGATGATGCGCAACTTACCTTAATTACCACAAAAATCTGGACTCTAGCCTTGGGGACAGCTAAAATTACAAACAACAAAACTCTGGGGTTTAACTTAATTCATTATATTTACAAAAGAAACACATCAGAAGAATGGTAGCGTATTTCTGGAATAATGAGGCGAAGCAAATAGAAATGGGTTGCCTGCTTCAAAGTTGTTGAAACGAAGGAAGGAGGGCTGCTAAGCACACAGATGATGCGCAAGTCCACATTGAAAACTCCTAATCTATAATCAGAACACTTGCGGTTAGTTAACTGGCTCTAGCACTGTAATGAAGGAATCGAGGAATTGCATAGACGATGCCTAAACTGAACTCGATTCCCGTGACTTGAACATCAAACGATTACGTTACTCTTCTCGTAACTGCTTTGCAAATTAGACAGCACAAAATATAAAGCAGTGCAGGTCTCACTGTAATTAGGCTATATCGCACTATGAAAGGAAAGGAACCCAGTTGGAGAATAACAGGGAACGTGGCTGACGAAAAACCTTAAATCCTGGTACGTTACCTTTTCTTTAGGAGCTGAAATTCTTTTTATGAGGACCAGCAAAGGAGCGAATTAATTCACATCAAAAGTTACTTTTTACTGCCAGCCAGTGAAGAGAGCAAGGGACGGAGCTCTGGAGTCCATGGCGCCGCCAACAATTCTGAGCGTTAGCGTCTTGTTGTTGTTGTTGAAGATTAAGCCAGCATAAAATGCCAGCACGGGCTCTTGCTCCAAGAGCAGCCCGTAACAGTTAGCGTCTTTGTCCAGGACCCTTTTATAGTGTCGGAAGTAACAGCTTTCTCTTCCTAGGTGGCGTTGTTATCGCTCTGCCCACGTGGGAACTGCAGGCAGCATGGTTTCAAATTCAAAATGGCGGAACGCACGTGGTCCGCCAGCCAGCTGGCCTGCCTTGGGCGACGATTAGCTCTTGGCAGGGGTCCGCACCTGGAATTAAGGGATTTTTCGGCAGCACTTTGAACAAGAAAGGCAGTGGTGAGAGGTTTTAGGGGCGAATTTCTTACAGTGAATTATACTAAATTTGCCTTATTTAATTACTTAGTCCTTTTACTTTAAATTTAGTGCAAAAACGTGGCATGGGGGGGGGGAATATTCTTAATAATTAATATATATAAATATATATATATATATATGTGTGTGTGTGTGTGTGTGTGTGTGTGTGTGTGTGTGTGTATGTGCCTGTGTCTTTGGCTGTATTTGAGTCTGTCTGTTTGTGTTTGTTTTCAGTAAATATGTAATTCTATTATTAATATCTTAACAAGTGAACACGTGTCTGAACAAGTGGAATTAATGTTGAAATCATTGAATTTTCGTTTTTGTTTCTTTTAAGGTCTTTAATGATGGTAATGGAGGTTAGAGGACTAGTGATTTAGTAAGGAGTAGTATAAAGAGAATGAATTAGGATGGAACTCCTTTATCGATTTGATAAGTTATGTTCCGTATATTTGAAGATCATATTTTCATCTCTATAGGTTTGGAATATCTGGAGGTAAAAATCAGGCTTCCTGTTCATTTCCCACACTGAGGTAATAGGCTTGTGCTGGCATAACCAGCTTAATCTAAACAAACCAACCATCGAAGATCATATTTTCCTCCAAGTCCTAGGGTTTCGAGTGTACTACAGGTAATTCACATGGAAAATTGGAAACTCGTCAAAGTTAACAGTTATCCCATTTTAGTTAAAATTACTTTTCAGTTTACCACACAGTTACTTACAGCAGTTACAATGAGTGGAGTGAATACTTGTTTTTGTATACAGTTGTAAGATCATTTTTATACATAATAAAAACTTAAATAATATAATTTGTTAAATGTGGTTTCTTAATGTATCGAGAGAGAGAGAGAGAGAGAGAGAGAGAGAGAGAGAGAGAGAGAGAGAGAGAGAGAGAGAGATTATGATGATAATGAAAACAAGGGGAAAGTGATGATCCAAACTTGTAATAGGGGATTGCACTGAGACATGGAAATTATATATTATTCCACTTAAAAATAAATATTCAGTTTTAGTGAGTGGTTTTGCACCAGTGGGAGTTCACAAGAACGAACAGATTTAATTGTCGGAAATGCAATTGATGAATTGAAACGACGTCCTAAATTCTAATAACCTGCCTCGTAATGCACTGCAGTTTACATCGAATCTTATTCTAGTGATTAGATTTTAATTAGTAAATGATATAAATGTTGTCGCCCAGTTACGAAATGATGGCGATTATCACGAGTGAAAACACTTGGTCTTTCTTCTTTTTCATTTTGTCTGTCTGGCTGTTGATGCAACTTCCATTGCATCTGTTGTATTTGCTTTACGTTCAATTTATTTTGCTATTTCTTATTTTATATACCTTAATTATTTCTTTTTGTATAA
>NC_089744.1:58996598-59001598 GCF_040412425.1 Macrobrachium rosenbergii
ATATATATATATATATATATATATATATATATATATATATATATATATATATATATATATATATATAATATATATATATATATGTAATTCTAATAGCCACAATGCCCTCTTAACTTCTCGAATTCTTCGCGCTTTTTTGGATATGCTTGTAACTACGAAGCCGAAAATATCCAGACGGAAGAAATTGGCTGCGGCAACGTGACCTCCTTGTGAATATGGTAACGCGGGTTCGATTCTCGCGACCGCTATTCACAGGCTCTTCAATTTCTTCCGTCTGGATATTTTCGGCTTCTTAGTTACAAGCATATCCAAAAAGCGCGAAGAATTCGAGAAGTTAAGAGGGCACTGTGGCTATTAGAATCACATATGTGTCTGGTAAAAGTGACCAGTAGATTCTACATATATATATATTATATATATATATATATATATATATATATATATATATATATATATATATATATATATATATATATATATATATGTGTGTGTGTGTGTGTGTGTGCGTGTGCGTGTCGTGTTAAGATCTGTTATTTACCTGAGCTACGTGCTAATTAGCCTCTAGGAAAAATGCTGCTCTCTCTCTCTCTCTCTCTCTCTCTCTCTCTCTCTCTCTCTCTCTCTCTCTCTCTCTCTCTCTCTCTCTCTGAATTAGTTTTCATTTAATTATTTTCAGTTTGTCACTGTAATGTTTATGCATATTTTATTTTACTCTGAGCAGTGTCCATCATTAAGGATTTCATCACAGAATTTTATAAATTGGACACTGATGGAAGCGTCCGATTTGAATTCAAAAACAGCTTGAGTCACTGATGATGATAGTAATAGAGGTGACTCAATAAACTTTCCGATAATTTGTGTTAAATTTAGTTATAACATTAATTGTATGTATAGACACTGCATTTTATGGTTTGCTCTCCAAGCATGTGTTGTGCACACACACACACATCATGCACTGAGCTTCACATAAAACTCGCTCTTGACTCTCCTGATGTTTAAGTGAATAAATCTTTGCTTTCCAGCTTCCAGTGTAGGATGTAGGGGAAATGTGATCGAAAGGAAATGACAGGTAAAGTGGGAAATAGGGAAAGGAGAGAAAAATTGGAATTGGGTGCTACCGTGAATAATATGGTGTTACTACACAGTTCTTTCCTTTTGTGTGTAACGGAGAGAGAGAGAGAGCGAGAGAGACATTATTTATTTTCATGTTCACCAGAGAAAGAGAGAAAAGAGGGGACATGATAGGACTGCTTTTCTGTTTTTAGAGAACGATTGGAGTAAAATTAAATGTCTAAAAGAAGGGGTGATAAATCAGAATGTAGAAATAGGAAAATTCTGTTTTAGATTAACAGAAATAATAGTAATTTTTCCATATAGACTTTGACTCGTTCCACGCAAATTTTGTTTTTCATTGAAATTGGTTGTTCTTCTTGTTAAGGGAAATTCAGCAAGAATCGCAGTGGTTGGAATGGAAGAGAGAGAGAGAGAGAGAGAGAGAGAGAGAGAGAGAGAGAGAGTCTCTACTGAGGTGATTTATATTGTCAAGGGTACTAAAACTGATACCAGGATTATCTGTAAGTCCCTTCAAGGGTTTTTATGTATTGAAATTCAATTGAATTTAAACTATATGCATAGACCAACGCAAAGGGAAGACTTTAGAATAATGCTACACGCCGTGTAACTTGTGAGAGATTATCTTTTTTCACACAAATGACTGAAGCTGAGGAAACTATTATTAATGTCAGTGACTTGTTTATCATTATTTTATTTGCTTCAGCAAAAAGTTAGAAGGCTTTTCTTATATGCGCCGCACTTATTCAGGTGGTGTGTCAACAAACATGAGCATACATCCTAGATTTTTTAGACCACGTGAACATTTCGCGTTGTAAACCGAAGAATTTTGAGGTCTGAACGAGGAAACTTGTGCAGTTGTAATTAAACCAGCACTAAAGCTTAATTTCTGCTTATGTGTTATGACAGTGGTTTTTCCGTGATGGCTGCAAAGCATCAACTTCCAGAACATTGTCTTTCCAATGCCATGAAAGTTTTCCTTAATTATGAGGAGTTCGTATTCCACGTGAGTTAATGTTCTTTGTTTGGTTAGAAGTTAATACGGCGTTCTTTTCCAGAGAGAGAAAAGTTTTTCATTTATTTTTATTGCCGTTTGGGAGACATGATTTTTAGCCCTACGACGTTTTGTATTATTCAAATGGCGTTAACGTTTTCATTTAAGCATTATTTAACCACTTCTTGCTGTGATGTTTTTCATTTAGGGTAAAGAAAATACGCAGTCAGTTAAATATATATATATATATATATATATATATATATATATATATATATATATATATATATATATATATATATATATATATATATATATGTGTGTGTGTGCGTGTGTATTGTCACTTCGTGACAATATAAAACACACACACATATATATATATGTATATGTGTGTGTGTGTATTGTCACGAAGTGATCAAGTGCTTGGTTATTACACAAATAAGACCAAAAAGTTTACCTCACTTCAGCCAGACACTTGAAACCTCATACCAAAAATATTAAGACTGAATACTCTAAAGGTACAGTGATCCCTTAAAACCTGCTTAACACTTGAAAATTCAGTCTAAATTTATTATCTCCTTACTTTATAGGCGTAATCTAAGAAAGTCATCTTGTCATCCTTCTTCAAAGATCTGAATCTTCCATTGTAATATTCAGGGGTCATCTGGTAAACTTGTAACACATTGTGTTTCAGTACACTGTATTCTTTACACAGGTGAGCTGATAAGGCTAAATAGGCACTTCTTCCTTTACCAATTAGAACACCCTGTAATAAGACTGACCATTTATCTTCTGACCATCACATACCTGTAGCTACTTTTTCAAAGTGCGTAAAAAAAAACTCATCTGGAGCTTCTTTAAACTTTGGAATTAACTTCTGTATTCTTACTACATCAAACACAGAGTCTGCATTACCTTGGACATAGTTATATGGGTTTACAGATAGTATAGATCGAGCTCTGATTAACTCCAACTCCCTTTCATGTTTTACTCTTTCTCTGTCTTTTTTCTTTATCAGCCTGCATCTGCAGCCTAAGTAACTTTTCTTCTGATTCTGGCACCTTCAGTCTACCCTAATTTTCTTCCGTTTCTAAACATCTAAGTTCTGCCTCTGTATCACCGTTCTCATTCTCTTGTCTTAGCTTGTTTGTAAATTCTACCTCAGCTGCATTCAACAATTCATATACCTCCTTTAACTCTCCATCTGCTTTACCAGAACTTATTAATGCTTGGATTACAACACACTTGATTTGTGCCTCAATCATGTCACTAGTAACATTACCACCACATATCACTGCTAAGAGAGTCCACTGTGCTTTAGTCAGGTGAGATTCAGATAACTTTCTGATGGTTGGAGCGCCTAAAAATTCCTGAACTTCAAACAGAGCCATTTTCTCTAGTTTATTCAACCAAATAGTTTACAATACACTTCAAAACAACTATATGGTCACTCTCCTACCAAAATATATCCCTAACACCACCAATATAAACCATAAACCAGAGTGATATTCTATTTAGTTCTTCCCGGACGATGGGCACCAAATATTTTGTCACGAAGTGATCAAGTACCTGGTTATTACACAGATAATAAGACTAAAAAGTTTACCTTACTTCAGCCAGACACTTGAAACCTCATAACAAAAATATTAAGACTGAATACTCTAAAGGTACAGTGATCCCGTAAAACTTACTTAACACTTGAAAATTCAATCTAAATTTATCAAGTTATGGGTGAGGTAACAACTGATAAGCTATAAACAGACTAGGGGAAAAAGGGCATCACTCCAGTAAATACTATAATTGTTTCCCTGGTTCTACTTCACTTTGATAAAGGAGAACTAGACAGTCATACCACTTACCTTGAACACATACACCAATATTTCTAATCACTGGTGGTCAAAATGAAACACTGTGCTTTTAAAATTTTAAACAGACAGATTTATTTCTAAGTTCAAAAGTTATAAGCAGAGTTCACAATCTCAAAAAGATTTACTATTACTTGACAACAGTGTAAGATTTAAGTATTTCTTAACCAACATTAATTTACAAAACTTTAATTTATCACGGAATCAATTTAATTAAGTAAAATTCAAACCATTAACTCTCGCTCAAGTTTTAGATATAAATCTGAACATCTGCAGTTAGCCCGAGTGTTCATCAAAACATTAATAAATGGAATCAACACAGGTCTTCACTGAAATCTCAGTAATAAGTATGCACTGAAATCTCAATAATGCAAATTAACACCAACAAAATGCTAAGTAATCACCAACACAAAACTTTGGGTAACACTATGAAATTATAAACACATAATCTTGTGAGAGTAATATGAAAACACAGACATATGAGAACGAAATTTGCAAAAAATGGAAATATACCAACAGCAATTTCACTAAGACAAAATATGATTAAAGGTTATATCAGTCTCTCAAAAGATTACCTTCACTTTTTAAAAAGGCTAAATTCACATCTTTCTACAACTTCCTCAACGACAGCACTTCAGTTTTCAACATAATTACAATACAAGCAAATAAGCACATTTCCTTATTCCTTTTGTAATATATAAACACAATGGTTGAAGAACACAAATGTTTTGGAATCATACACAAAATATCACATTTTGTGGGAGAGTTTTACAAACTTATATATTTTGGGAGAGCAACCAATTTATACCCTTCTATGTGAATTGATTGAGAGAGAGAGAGAGAGAGAGAGAGAGAGAGAGAGAGAGAGAGAGAGATAGACTTGACTTTCTGTGTCTTTGAGACCTCTTAGCAGACTAACTCTGTTGGTCCAGTAACCCTGTTTTTATCCTCAAACTAAGTTGCCAATTAGTCACTTCAAATCTTAGAACAATCTGAGCCCCCTCATTCTACATTTTAAATACCTCCCAGAATACAGAATACACAAAGTATACTCATTGGGTATACACACA
>NC_089744.1:59004098-59014098 GCF_040412425.1 Macrobrachium rosenbergii
GAGCGAATAGATAAATGATATTAAAAAACAATGAACATTGAATGACGCGTAAGTGAAAAATATTAGATAAGTTGCGTCTTACATGTAGAAGGATCTTTGAAGGAAGTAAATGAATGGTGAATTGAATTTCTAGAGAGTAACTGCAATAGCTAACGAACTGAAGGGTTACTTAAAAAAGGCCTCAACGAAATGATCTCAGTACTGCGCTGAGACAGTTCCTCGTGCCAAATCGTCTTGGTGTACTACACTGGTGATGGTGACTCAGACATTGTGCACTGATATGTCAGTTGAAGCACATGAACAAATAGCAGTGACTATTCCTCTTGAATCTGTCGGGCCTCATTACCACCCACTGCTTCTCATGCAAGACTCCCAAGGTCTTATTTATATTTTTTAGACATGACTTCGTTTGAGGTTTCAAGCTTGTGCCCAGAAACTATGTTTTTCTTCATGTAAGTGTCAATTAAATGTCAGACTAAATTATGATAGTTAAAGTGGTGAACAAATCTGCTTCATAAATGCAAGTATTTTCTGTAGGCGTATTTTTCACCTTTGAAATATCATTCCAGCTAAGTGATACCATTACCGAAGGCTCGCCTACAAATACTCAGTAGTATTACTTTTGCAGATATAACAAAAACAGTTTTAAAATGTCGGTTGGCTACATATTTAGGCATTTAATCTTGAACATAGATGTTTTCCTTAGGTTGGGGTATACTGTAGATATAATTCATCTCTGTGATAATCTTGTTTCTAAATGTGGTGAATTACCACAAAAATTTGATATCCGTTAATCACAAGGCTTATTGAATTTATTACATGAAATGCAAGTATATATATATATATATATATATATATATATATATATATATATATATATATATATATATATATATATATATATATATATATATATATATACATATACATATACATATACATATACATATACATATACATATACATATATACTTATACATCCACACAGATACACACTCACACATGTAATTATGTGTGTATATATATATACATATATATGTGTGTGTGTGTGTGATAGAAACATCTGCTAGAAGGTTCCTCTTTCCAGGTTTAAAAATAACTTTGAAACCGTCTACTTAAAGACGCAAGAGAGAAGTCTGATAAAGTGCTTGCCTCTATCAGATGATTCTCTGCTTTCGTCTTCTGATTTTCTTGGTTGGATATTAGTTATTTCTTTAAAATTAAATGAATAAAGAAGAGCATTAAGTAACATAATTGAATTGAGACCACTTCTTCTCACATTTAGTCGCTGGAAATCATTGTTTCCTTTTCTGCACTGTCAAGCATATGACCTCTCTCCTGGTTTTAATTTCCCCAGTTTTCTCGAGCTGTTCTTCCTCGGAGGCGAAATTATTATCTCTTCTTGCTTAGTTAACTGCTCACAAAAGTAATACCCAATTGTACCACAGAGTTGGAGATGAAGTCATGTATGTTAACCGGAGCGACCTCTGAAATGTATTCGGCATTATTTGTCTTATTACACTGACTAATTAAGCATTGACAACTGAAATAGGATTTGCAAATTTATTTGACTGTGCATTATGATGAGTTCTTTGAAGCTGCTAGCATGTCCATTACACACTGAAAAGTGGAAAGCAAAATAGCTGGAGCTATGCCTATTTATCGTTGTTATTATTAAAAGCGGAAAAAAAGTGTTTCCTTATATCAACAAACCAGCTGTGCGACCGAAGCGCGTTTTCAAACGTTGTGTTATTTCATGCCATCGGTGCGTACTGATGAAAGCCATTTCAAACTTAAAATTGCCTAATATGGCCGCTGTTTTGAGCGGAAAAATGTCAAGCCCCAAATTTTGTGAACTAAATGGAATTAGGCTGTCAAAAGGTTCAATTAACGGAAATTCATTGGACAATAATGGCTAATTGCCTCACTCTTGTGGGCTCTTACCGTTGGTTTCCTTTCTAAATACGTTTTATATACACACATCCACCGCTGAATAGGATTCAAAAATATTTACAAACAAGTCTGTTTGTCTTCCACGTCTTTTTTTCGGCAAATATAAAAATCGTGTTTACGCAACGTAAGACTCGTCTAAAAATATCCACATATTTTTCCACCGACCACATTCCCTATCTGTCGGTATTTGTTGTGTGTAGCAGGGAATTACAGTGATTTATTACCTCTTTGGAATCCTCATAAGTGCCTAAATCAAACTGCGCAAGATTTTTTTAAAAGTGTAGATTGAATATTATTAGTATGTCTGGTTTATTTTTCATGTAAACACTATGTAAAGAAAGGTTTCCGAACTAAATTTAAAACATTATGTACCCAGTAACGCAGAATAAAATGGCCGGAGGCAATATTCATCCTCTCCAGCTTCCTATCATTCATTTTATTAATCTTCCTTCCCATCTCACTTAACATGTCCCCCATCATTTCCATTCCTCGTCTTCTCTCAGCCCTTCATTTAATACCTCTTCCTTTAGCTAATCTTTCCTTCCGCCATTAATACGGGTCATCTCTTGTGGACCCATCATGTCTCCCATTCATCTCTTCCCCCATCATTGCCCCTACCCATCTCATTCCCTGCCCTTCATCTAATTCCACTTCCCATCTCCGAAACAAACTTTGAGTTGACTTAATTCCTGGCGAGTTTTCCGGGCAGTTATTTAATTACTCTTTCATTGCTCCACCATCTTCCACTATTGACTCTGAAGAACATCTCCTTCTCTCTAACCCCACTCCCCCACCTCCACAATCTGCTCAACGTCTCCCTTTCCCCACCCCCTCACCACCTCCCCCATCAGACCTCCTAGGCTTCTACTTTAGTTGCTCGAACTTTAAATGAATATGAAATTTTTGGGTTGCATTATGATTTAGTGGCCACGCCAGAATTCATACACCGTAGGGGATTAGGTGTAGACTATAGATACTTACGCTAATAAATCTCTCTCTCTCTCTCTCTCTCTCTCTCTCTCTCTCTCTCTCTCTCTCTCTCTCTCTCTCTCTCTTAGCATTATAATTTTAATGACTAATTGTTGTAAAACATTTCAAACCTGCTCAGCTGTTCGTTAAATTAATGAATTGCAAGGACACTCTTACATTGCCAACTGATATTTAGTTATGTGTACTAGCAGTAAGTATTCGAACATAAAGAATTAATAATTTCACTATAGCTTGTGGCATCCAAGTACAGTTTAATCGCTGGTAAACCACCAATCATAAGGATACTTGACGACTCTGTTTAGAAGACAAACTGACGTATCCGATATTTTTTTTATAAATGATATGTCACGTTTCCCGTTTTTTTTTTTTTTTTTTTTTGTTTTTTCATCTCTGTCAGTTTACGTAATTTTGCCATGATCTGTCGTTTTATGAGTGTCTTTTCTGTCATTGAACAGCCTCCTGTGTCTTATTGCCGTATGTTTTCTGACATTTTACCATCTTCTTTTTGGGTCACTTTCTGATATGTTTTCTCCATCATGGTATTATTTGATGACTAACGTATATCTCTTTATTAGGATGGGAACGTTTCGGCAAGTCGATATAGTTTTGTTTCCGTTCAATAGATTTGATTTCCCTTGTCTTCTGCGTATGAATTTGAAACATCATCACATGCCACTATGATTAATTCCGATGGTGTCATTGACGGGGAGATATCACATGATTAATGACGTAGGCAGTGATGAAGTAGACATAGAGGATTTAAGTAAACAGATTTAGGCATAAAAATGGGTTGAAGGTGTTGATGATTCTTTGCTTAATCATAAATGAAAGGTTTCTATTTTACTGTGGTAAATACTGCCCGTTAAGAATATATTATTCTGGTAAATATTACCTTCCTATTATTTCCTCAATACCGTATTTTTATCAGGACATGAAATGAGGAATATTTTTTAGTGACCTGCTCTTCCTGAGTAACATTTGTAAAACTCGTTATTTTCTTAAATAAAAGTACTTTTACAAGGACTAAGAAGATTCTTGAAATATTTTTTATTTTATATTACTATACCTTTATTGACACGATTTTCTTAACTGACACATTTTCTCAAGTGATGTTACTTTGGGATACGGCAAATCAGTAAATAATAGCTTTTTTTAAAAGAAATTTAGCAAAGAAGGTAACAATTTGATGAACTCGCATTTTTTATCAGCTTAATAAAATTAGTTTCAAAAGTGACAGAACGATATCAGTAACCAAAGCTAGTATTGTTTTCAAGCAGTATTTAAGAGGCAAAGTTTCGGGTAAGTATTCCATTGCGTGTAGATGATACATTACCGGAAATTAGTTTATGCACGGGACTAAGGTACAACATTAGTTCTAATGGAATTTGTTTATTCACTGCACCAGGCCAGGATTAATCATGCTTTGGTTCACGTGCACGAAAATATTGGCTACGTAATATCCGTCATTATCCAGAGCTTCTACTTTTCGGAATAGAGGTTCGCAAGAAATGGTACATTTACTCTTATTAAAATCAGTTCATTCAGCAGCAATAAAAAAGGGAGGAAAGTGTGTACATGTAAGAGATCTACTATATATATCTGCAATCTTCACACTCTATAGTGTAGATACTCAGGTTAAAAAAGAATGTTTTCCTGATCCCAAAAGAAAGAAAGAGCTACGAGTAGAACAAACAAAATAAATAAAAACAGCCAACTCCGACTTTACTTCTATTTTTTCATATGTTTTGAAAAAGACGGATTATTTTGGAAAGGATTTTTATTTTTTATTTTATATATATATATACTTTTTGTTTTACCTTTTTTGGAAAAGGGTTTGCTTCGAAAGGCGAAAATATGCCTGGAAAAAAACACACCCACTTTCTGGGAGTTCGAAATAAATCACAGAAGTCAGGACAAGCAGCTGCAGGAGGAAGAAGGTTTCCAGATACGTGGAGATGAAAAGATAGGCTTAATTATCCAAAAACATCATAGGCGGAAGAGAGAGAGAGAGAGAGAGAGAGAGAGACGAACAGTTGTATTTGAAGCATTTGGAGTAACTAGATAGTTCATCTGAAAAAATGATTGTAGACAATATAGATAAATTTCATTAAAAACGAAAATTGTGCTTTCATAAATAGATATTGATTTATAAATAAATATAATGTTTTAAAGGCATGTTAAAATAGAAACCATTTTTACAGAGGAATTGAGGCTAAAAGCTAAGAAGAAAAAATAAGTAAACAGAGAAGCAGGATTAACTATGGAACGAAAATGAGAACTGCTCGAAAAAGAGGGGTTAAACTTTCAGAGAGAGAGAGAGAGAGAGAGAGAGAGAGAGAGAGAATAGTGTTAAGCTTAATTAAATTTCATGAGTTCGGTATCATAGGTGGTGCTGTATCTCATGAGCATTTAAAATGAAGTCTTGGCGTAAAGCCCAAATAACAGACATTACAATGGCCTCCCAACACCCTTTGTTCTCGTCCATGTCCTGACTCTTATTGTTATCTCTCTCTCTCTCTCTCTCTCTCTCTCTCTCTCTCTCTCTCTCTCAAGTCTGGCTTATTTCTCCTTGCTTTGCTTTTTGGCTTGATTTTTCTTATTGCATGAAATGGATTCTTTAAATTATCAGTATTCTCTCATGTCTTTCCACAATAACTAGAATAATGACAACATTCATCAAACTTTATTATATTTTTGTGTTATTCTTTATTTTATATTTGATTATTTCACATTTAATCATCAAAGCCACATGGTCACTCTCTCTCTACCTCTTTTATTTAAAATAAACCTTATTTGCTCTATTTTCTTTACCCTTTTCTTTTTTCTCCTGAAGGCATTTTCATTCTTGTCAGCGTTTCCCTTCATTTCCAACTGGTGTCTCAACATGTGGGTGGCTTCCTCCCCTAACCCCCCTCTCCCCCCACAATCATCCTTACTCCACTCCCCAAACGTAGTGGTAATGTCTGGCGTCTGTTGAGTAAGGAAGAAATTTAAGAAACTCTGAGGACTCTTAGAATTATTAATGTTTTTGAAGATGAAAAGTCCAATTTGTTTCGTATTTTTCTTTATGGCGTCGTTTAACTTTCATGTACGCTCCTTAGTCTGTTTAGGAGCTGAAGTTATCGGGATGTTTCATCTTGTTCTGCGTTTGTTTTATTTTTTATGCAACCGGCATTTTGAGATGGATTTCTGCCTGTGGTTTGAACGTGACTATATATATATATATATATATATATATATATATATATATATATATATATATATATATATATATATATATATATATATATATATATGTACATGTATGTACATGTATGTATGAGAGCGCGCTCGCTAGCTGCGTACGTCTACATGGACAAAGTAAAGGCGCATTACTAGGGAATAGTTCTCTTCGAATGGATCTACATCCAGCAGAGAGTTCAGTTCTTTGTTGCAGGGAATACAAAGAAAAGGTCTTCCTGACTACTATACGGTGAAAGGATTATCTCTTGTTTTTTATTTGCTTCATTTTGCTATTGTGTAGGTTAGAAATCAGATGGAGAATCTATTCATTAATTGTTTATTATACAAAAGAAAAACTTCATCAGTCAGATTTTCACTGAATTGACAGTAGGGAGTGATACAAAATGGGAGATCGTGCAAGTAAGGGGGAGTGGATATAGTTAACGATGAATTTGGTCTGCAGTTGAATGATTGATCAGTTCTGGATGCCTGTCCCTAAAAGTTTGGTTAACCCGGTCGAGAACTTTAGCAACATTGTTCGCCGGCAGTACTTGGATGACTGACCACCAATGTATGCCAGAAGTTTGAATGTTAGTATATGAAGGAACATAGCCCAAAAATAAATGCTTAGAAACTTAGCGAGATCAGCGGAGCCAACAAAGTGAATGAGCCACCAAGTACTGTACTCTTGATTAGTTGTGGTTGATGTACTGTATATTTGCTAGGAAATTCGAAATCTTAGATGAGATGTTTCGTAATATATAATGCTTGAAATTTCAAGCATGGAATTGTAAGTAAAAGAATAACAAAATAAACATGTACATGTAAAAACGTTCAACCCCATTTTGCTTAAGGAAATAGAAGAAATAAAAGTGGAAGGCGGCGACCACTTAAGGTTGGCTCAGCAAGCTTTTTGACCACACGACGCTAAACGCTTTATCCATTTTCGATACTGGACAAAAATTACAAACTCTCTCTCTCTCTCTCTCTCTCTCTCTCTCTCTCTCTCTCTCTCTCTCTCTCTCTCTCATCTATATGTTTGTTTCTAGATCGAATTCGCAAGGGTTTTCAATTTTTGTTCATTGAAGCTTACTTTCTCACCATTTATTTTTTGTAAAGCATTCGATGCAACACACAAACAAATATACAGTATATATATGTGTGTGTGTGCGCGCGCGCGCGCGTGTGTGTATGGTGATTCTTCGTAATAGTTACTTACATACAACCAGTACACATAACTTGAAGGAATTCCTTTTCTCTCGGTTCAGTTCTCATTGCATGTAACAGGTGGCCCTTTTTTTGGCGGCGTGCGATAACAGCAAAAACTATTGGTTGTAGAGGTTTCGGATTCTGCATATCTGATATTCATTTTTTCTTTTTATACTTAACCTTTCTTGTCTCATGTCTCTTTTACCTAGTGTTCTGTTCCCTTTCTTGTCTCATGTCTCTTTTACCTAGTGTTCTGTTCTGATAATAAATGCGCTGATGGCAGTAAAGAAATTAAATGATTCATGCTATGATATAACTGACCATGTGCATGGTCAGATAAATTTATTTTGCGCAACCATTTGCTTCTGCCTTCTTTCTCCTAGATTTTTGTTTCTGTGTGAGTCCTCATTCTTGTGCTGAAGACACGATTAACTCTTTAATAAGGGCATAATGTGAGAATGGGAGTGGCTGGAGTTGTATCTGATTTTTATAGATGTAAAAATGTAGAGTGACAAAGGAAAATATGATTTGAGAGGAAAGGATGAAAGTATAAGTCTTAATGTAATCAAGAATGAGAGCTGGGTGACAGGGAAGCCTGTCAAGAGTAATATAGGAAGAAAAATGGTCCTTGGTTGAATACATGAAGGTGAATGTGTAATGAGTATTAAATAAAATTCTTTAGATGTAATTAAAGGTTATGCAGGGAAAGTGTTAGGGACGGGAGATTAGGAGTGTAAAGTAAAACGGTATATGATGGGGTAAGGGAATGAGAGGTGCAGTTGCAAGAGAGAAGTGATGATCAAATGCAGGTATTTAGGAGGCTGGATAGGGTAAGGTAGCCAGGAAAAAAGTTAGGTACACAGTGAAAGCAAGAAGGAAATTCAGTGGGTGTATTGGAGAAAGAACTTTATGAATAAAAGTTGTTCACATGGAACTAAGTGCAGGGAAGTTTATATGAAAGTGGATTTCTGAATAAAATGCAAGTGGAGTGATGCTGACCAAGATTGAAACGGTTAGTGTAAGTCTGAAAATCCTTTTCGAAGTAAATGTTAAGGATATCAAAAAGATAATGATAAGTTTAAGATTGGAAAGACACCAGGAGCTGCGTTGCAGTGGCAAAAATATGATAAAGTGGCTGGCCAAGGTATGTATGGTTTGTAGATGAGCGAAAGCATTTAAAGAAATGCTTGAGCAATTGGCTGTCCCTATGTATAATGATATTGGTAAGAGAGGAAATTATGAATTAAAGGTTAGTATTCCCTTGCGTTTGAATGGTAGGATTTTGCTTAAAAAACTATGATAGGTTATAGGACTGATATGGGAAGAACTCTGTTACTACTGACCGTCCATAGAATAATCTAGAAAAGGCTTTGCATTACTGGTTTAAGAGGAGGTACACTCTTCCGAGTTGAAATGGAAATGCTGTTGTATTCGAATTTAAAAAAAGACTGGAGGTTGGCGGTTTGTTCTTGTGAAGGTTGGGGGTGCTTGAATTGCGAGGTTAAGAGGGGGAGAGAAGTGATAGGCCATTTGTGGTAGAAGGGATTTAATTTAGTATTTTATGACCCCCCTCTAGCCCTAAGTTATAAGGTTGTTTACACACACATACATACATACATACATACATACATACATACATACATACATACATACATACATACATACTCGGGAAGCGATTTAGCTACCACTGTAAACTCTTGTACCGTCGGAGGAAATGTACTGGCCGCATACTGATGATTGTTTTAACTGCTGGAGTTCATTTTAAATCCCCTCACGAGTGACGGTGTTTACTACCTTGTTTTCCTCGCTGACCATTTTGGCGTGTAGCGACGCACAGATTTTTTTTGAATAGTAGCATGTGGTAAATATGTTAATCAGCCATGCTGTTTATCCAGATTTTAGTTTCATCTGGCCTGAACTGCGTGAGTTTGTCACTTACCTATTTTTATGTATGGTCTTTCAACAGTTCTCTTGCTGTATTCATAAATTCGGATTCCTCACTTGGATGCTCGAAATTATTTAGTGGCATTTCTGCTTATCGCCCTTATCGTTTAAATCAGTTCATAACATAAGCAATAAAATAAGATTAAAACACTCATTATCGAGGAGAAGCGACAGAAAATGATACGTGATAACTTGGAATGTTTTTGACGGAATACAAAAAGTGATAGAACAATTATTTGGTCGAAGGTAGATACCCCCACTCTCACCTCCCCTTCTCTCTCTCTCTCTCTCTCTCTCTCTCTCTCTCTCTCTCTCTCTCTCTCTCTCTCTCTCTCTCTCTCTCTCTGTTTTGAAACGTAGTAGTGTCTCTTTTTCCTTAAAACTGAGAGGAAATATTTCTTCACCCAACCTCTGGAGACCCAGGAATTAGGTTGTTTGATTTACTTTCAGTGTTTTCTGAAATATAGTGTTTGTTCGTATTTGTGCAATTCCATTTTCTTCCTTACTCTGTGATAGCACTCGTGCTGTGAGCTTTAAGTTTGGCACCCACGCTTGCATGCACACATACTCCCACGTTCGTCTCTCTCTCTCTCTCTCTCTCTCTCTCTCTCTCTCTCTGTTTGTATATGTATGTGTGCGGCTTTATTTTGTGGTACGTCTAAAGCTGCTTTCTGTTTGATTC
>NC_089744.1:59016598-59024098 GCF_040412425.1 Macrobrachium rosenbergii
ATGAATTTTTATTTAAAGGCTTAGCCCAGGAAAGGAATTCACAAGCACTTATAGGCTACTCATGTGGTTGTGGGACTGCTTTGAAGTAGAGCGGTTTATGAAATTGACTGTAAACACTGACGTACAATAGTCACACTATTATGATGATGTCATTGTAAATACCAACTTCGGCTCTGGCATCTCAAGTCATGGTTGGCATACAAGAAGTGGGTAGAGTGAGGCTGTTGGTAATGTAGGAAAAATCCAAGATTATAGGTTTCAAGCATGAATTCTGATCTCTTCATAATTTTCAGTCTGGCTTAATGGAGTTTTAGCTCTTTTCTTTTACACTTGGATCTCTGTGGGTTTTGTCTGGATTTTGAGTTAAGCTCTGAACTTTAAAGTTAAAGTCTCTTGTTTTACAATATCTTCATAGTTAACCAAAATGACTTGTTTACAATTCCAGTTTCCTTTAATTGTTTGTTTGCAAGTGAGTATTGCGTTTTAGGTAATGCATTAATATTGTTGTGTGGAGAATATTTTATCAAGATGCATATTTTTTACGTTACTGGTGTTCATTGTTTTGTTAGACATTGATGTGGCAACCTCTTTGTTAAATTTATAATCACTCCATCCAGAGCAAGCCTTGTAACCACCATTTCCTTACAAGTCTCTCTCTCTCTCTCTCTCTCTCTCTCTCTCTCTCTCTCTCTCTCTCTCTCTCTCTCTCTCTCATATCCTTCCCTCCCTTTATAAATCAGAGACTTCACATTCAATTCCGTCTGCATATCCTTATCCCATCTTCCCCCTGGTGTTCTCATCCAGCACAGATCTCCCTCTCTACCTCCCCCTTTGCCCAGGATTCTCCCTCGGCGCTTTAGCTGTAACGTGTATTCAGCGGAAACCCATTTACAGTAAACTATAATTATATAATATTTGCGTTGCCCTGTGTGTGCGTGCGTGTGTGTCTTTGTGTACACTCTTCCATGCCTTTCTATTCCTCCGTCATCATCAAATTCTTGTTCCCTTTGTATACCTTTTATCATCATGCAGATATGAGACCGACGGAACTTCAATTTCAGGAATGTATGAAATACTGTATAGGTGCATAAAACACAGCAGTGTAATGCTACGCGCTACTACGCTGTCATATATTATGAAAGTTTGAGTGAGTGCATATTGGCAGGGCTACATATAAACTTCATGTATGGATATGGCCGTTTATCCTTGACTGCAAGGGCGTTCTGTTTATGTAATTGTGAGCTCCACTGTTCTCATACCGGCTGTTCCCCCAAACATTTTTGGTATGTTTGTTTTGTATGAGGTTAAGGATTTCTTGGAAATTGCCACCTACAAAAAGTAAGGGTACATTCAGAATTGTTTCTGTTTTATAATGGTATTGTCCTGAATGTTGATTGCTCATGAATATAACAGATGTTTTCTTATGTTCTTTATTTTTTTCTTCAAAATTTCATATATCTAATGGCTGTTGTGCAGTTCATATGGTGTGCAGCATAACTCTGTAACGCATTTTAGAATTTTGCTACATTCGTAGTTAAGAAAACTTGAAAAGGATATCAGGATTTGAAGTTACTTGATGGTAATAATCTCTCTCTCTCTCTCTCTCTCTCTCTCTCATACAATGTATATATATATGTGTGTATATGTATGTATGTATACATACGTGCATATACATATTCATGTATGTATATGTATAATATATATAATATATATATATATATATATATATATATATATATATACATATTCATATATATATATATATATATATATATATATATATATATATATATATATATATATATATATATATATATATATATATAGTTAGATAGATAAGTAACGTATATGTGTATATGTGTATGTACAATGTGGGTGTGTAATTGTTTAAAGACAGAGAGGAAGGCAGAGGACACGTGGTCTGGATAAAAGTTCTTTAAAATACATAATGCCATATCTGTAAGCTGTTACATGTATATAGTTGTTCATGAAGGTGCCATCTTTTCTAGTTACTTTTGTTATAAAGTAGAGAAAAGTAGATCTTCCATATTTCCTGTTCCTTTAGGCCGTAACTCCTTGCCATAAAAAGCTAGCGCACTCAAAGACCAAGTTCTGTAAGGTAATAAACCACTCGCTGCAGACAGATATCACATCATATGTGTCAGATGCAGCTACATTAATGCGGAATATTCCTAAATTGGGTTCATGTCCGGGGTTTGGAGCTATGGAGACTGTGCAGAGTAGCAGTGGTGTTTGTTTGCCATCTGGAGGTTGCTCACAGAGCAAGGAATGAAGATATTGATGATATGAAGCAGCTTAGCTTTTAGGTAGTACTTGTCTATGCTGCCTTTACAGAATTTTCCCATTACAAAGGCCCACTGACTTCGAGATACTTACCCTTTGTTCTCTGAGTTTGATTTCCGTCTAAGCCAGTAACACTTTTTAATTTTCAATTCCTTTTTTTTTTTTGTGACAGGAGGTTATAAATTATGTTGACGCATGCCTTGAATTATAGCAGAATCTCACGGGTAGAAATGTAGATATTTTTAATGTTAGGAATGTTAGGAGCTACGAAGAAGCAAATATCGGCGGTGATCAAATTATCATTACCACAGTTTATTAGTTTTTATGTTGTATATAATTTGAAAAGCTAAAATTCATAAAACCAAATAGACGAAGCAAATATCGGCGGTGATCGAACAAGGTTTAATATACGAACAAGGTTTAATACAGCAAAGCATCTTGACGGGGAACATTGAACGGCTTTTGCATCTGAATGTTGAAATAGATTTGCAGTTCTAAAAACCATATGTGAGCAGCAGACAATCATTGACCATTGGTTAAATATTGAGAATTTTTGTCAGTCAGCTGTTGTAATTAGCAAAACACAAGATTTACAAAGCTTATTTATAAGATTTAACATATATAGAGACGGAACTCAAAGAAAATCTAATTCAAACAAATGTAATGAGGAAAGAATATGTGCAAAGTTGAAATAATATTTGAAGGAGAGAGGAGCAAAGCATTTGAACTTTCAAACATTTAATAACAATTATATCCAGTATACATACTCTTGCTTTGAAATTTAGTGAAATACTTAAAAAGGCAAATCAAACAATGGACTGGTTGAATAAGATTTGGAAAACACAGACTGGATATTCATACGAAAGTAAGCAAGTCCAATCGATCTGTATTTTTAAAAAGACCTGACTCACGGTTTGACAATGTAACTATGTCTAAAAACATTGGTGGATTTGAGAATAAAGCTATAATATGGATATTAGTAGGCAGATGGCAGGATAGAGTTAGAAATTATACCATAAGGAGAATTACGTAAGTTTCATAAGTACCTCTTTATAATTATAATCGCCCCACATTTGCTTTTTGAAATCTTTACGCCTTGTTACGCAGATTATTGTATCAAGCTTTCATGGCAATAATGAAAAAAATACACATTATTTTTTCAATGCAGATTCTTTACAGCCCATTGGTCTTATTGGATATAGTACTAATTTACCACCAACTTTTTTCCATATGTCCGAATGGCATAGCTGTTTTTATGTTTGCATTTAAAGTTGACAGATCGTTGCTCTTTATGATGAGGTGCACTCGGGAACAACCTCTGTCTGTCTTTCTGCTTCTCTCTCTCTCTCTCTCTCTCTCTCTCTCTCTCTCTCTCTCTCTCTCTCTCTCTCTCTCTCTCTCTCTCTCAGCACCCGCTTCATTAAAAAGGTATGCTTTTAGAATCTCTTTAATGAACGAAGTAATTGAGTTAGATTTTACGTTTTTATGTATGTTTTTGACATTCATGAGGTATTAACGCTTTTTTTTTCCTTTTGCTTTTTTATGACGCACACTAAAATAATTTCGAAGCTTTTCCTCCGTAACCAAATTAAGAGAATGATCAATGCATTGCAATTGTAAAAGATGATTCACTTATGGAATATGAATAGAAAATGTATCATATCACCTGCCCAAAAATATTTCAAAAAAAATTCCGTTGGACTGAAAGAGGAAAAAGAAAAATCGACATAAAAAACTCGACTGCAGCTTTTAAATTACTTTACGCTTTGGCTGGTGTTCTGTGTATAGCCGACCTATTCCTGTAATAGTTATAACCCCGCCGATGTTCGTGCGCACCAGAACAAAGCCAGTCATAAAAAGACGAAGCTCCAGTCCCATCGATAAAAAAAAATCGAGCCACCGACTTACTATGAAATATACTTGAGCTGGGAGGGAAAGAATCTTACACTCTACGAATAGAATGTAAAAGCTCAGGTTACTTTTACCATTAATTCTATGCATTGCAGGTACAGAGCGAGGGATCCAGAATGCATGGATATTTTTCTCTGGAACATATGCGCTGAAATATACAACCAGTCGTTTTTTCTACTGCAATTGGATGATATTGCTTAGTGAAGTGCTTTCTGTCTCCTGCAAACGTTACTGTTCACTTAAATCTTCGTTCTATACTCCAATACTGGGGTATGGGCTGGCATGCTTCGGTATGCATGAGAAATCCTTGTATATACAATCACACAAGCACGTTTGCCTTCGCGTATGTGTATACACACACACACACATACACACGCATTTATTACTGTGAAACACGTTTCCATGTGCTCATTTCCATACACACACACACACACACACACACACACACACATATATATATATATATATATATATATATATATATATATATATATATATATATATATATGTGTGTGTGTGTGTGTGTGTGTTTGTGTGTGTGTGTGTGTGTTTATACTGATGCGTGCTGTTATGATTAGCATCGTTTCCTTTTTGTTGCAGACCGCAACTCTCTCTCTCTCTCTCTCTCTCTCTCTCTCTCTCTCTCTCTCTCTCTCTCTCTCTCTCCATCGTTGCTTTTTATCTGTTTTTACAGCTTTCTTCAGCTTCACCATTTCATTCCCTGCCTCTGCCATTTATACCTTCTCGCTGTCATTTTTCCATCCTTTGCAGACACTCCATTCACTCAGGTGTAAAGGAAGAAGAAACGCACCCTGCCAAGGGGGTGAGGGATGGGGGAATCAGGGATTCTTGGGCTCCTTATGGGAGCAGGGGGGGACGGGGATATTTGATATGGAAGGGATGGTGGGAGGGGGAGAGTCAGGAGAGTGGTAAGGATGACGGCAGGAAATGAGATTTGTTGGTGACCCTCAGTGTTGCTTCAGTTGGGAGAGAATGGAAAGTGGAAGGATAAAAGAAGAGGAATGGAGAAGGAGTGGAATAATGGGGGAGAACTGGGAAGGAAAATCGAAAATATGGGAGAACAGTTGTTGAAAAGGTTGGAAAGAGGAATTGTGATTGAAGGAGAGATGACAAGGAAATTAGATAGTGGATACGGAGGGATAGGGGATATAAAGAATGATATAGTCGAGACTTGGAAAACTAAGAGAAAGACAGATGTAGAACTGAATAAATGTAAGAAATTTGGACGGAGACTAACAGACATGAATAACTTTAGCATGGATATACTGAAAGAGAACTAGAGGCTGTGAGGCGATAAGAAATAAAATGATAGCGAGGTAAGAATAGAAGAAAGCATTTTGATGGTTATTATTGGTGGGAAGTAATAGATGTTTAAGATGGATGATACTGAGATTTAAATTGTACATTTGAAAGATGGTGGATGATGATTCTTGTATATCAAGAGAGGAAATTATCATCTTCTGTCATGGTTTCTTGTTAATAATGTGGAAGAATAAAAAATATTTTTATCCAAGAAAAGTTTAGCTGCAGTTTTTTATTTTTTTGGAATGCAATACTCATGAAGATTCTGTGGATTTTAAATTCCTCTTCCAATTGGGTTAAAAGTTCTTTGTTTTTATTTCTCGTAATTTTTCTACAATTGTACTGCGCTGAGATTTTCAGAATATGAATTTTTATCGTGACTTTTACGAGATATTTTTTTGTATACTGGATGTCTTTCATAATCAACAGTTATTACTTGACGTATATTTTTTATTTATTTAATTTTTTAGTAATATTTTATCTTCATAGAAAGTTTTTTTTGGGACATACTAAAATCTTTCCACACTTATGCAATAAGAAAATCATTTTTCACCAAGTTTACTATGCGCATGTATGCAGAATGTAAATTGAACACTTGAAAGAGGAATAGATGTTTTGTATTTTTCATTATTTTTCAGCTTTCTGCAATTATTTAATCACTGTAAAGATATATGTTACAGGCAGATAGCGAAACCGGGCATTTCGCGAACTGCCTGAAATTTCAGACAGATAGCGAAATGCACTTAGGGACATTTGATCCCCCGAGGGGCTAGCCCTAAACACGGTGAAAAGTGACTCACCTACTGTACACTGTTTTACCGTGTTTAGTTATAGCCCCTGGGGGGCGGGGGCCAAATGTATTTCGCGGTGTTTAGTACTAGCCCCTGGGAGATCAAATGTCCCTAAGTGCATTTCGCTATCTGCCTGAAATTTCAGGCAGTTCGTGAAATGCCTGGTTTCACTATCTGCTTGTGAGGTATACACCGTGAAAGAATAACAAAAGGATGACAAAAGTAGGGTTACCATATGAGGGTACCATATAAGAAAGAGCATAAAATAACGAACCAGAGTAGCTTTTAGTAAGCAAGCATTATACAATCTGTATAGTTCACAAGTTTTCTCTGATTACTGATTATTATTTATCGTCTCTAGAAAGCTGCACTAAAAACATTTTAGATTTGGTAAAAAAAAAAAATTCTTGTAAATCTGCAATGCTGTCAATATTGTCGTTCTCACTTCCGTAGGAGAGAGATGGAAAAGTGTAAGGAAAATTTCCCTGAGTAATCCACTTAGGTTTTCCGAAGTATTTCTTCATAACATTTTCCATTATCCTAGTATTATAAGTAATTACCCGTTATACCAAGTCACAAACTTCTGTCTAAGGTTCGCTAAACTGAATCTGACGTATATTGCCTAAGATTATAGCTTCAGACTGTCATTCGATGGGCCGGAGTTCAATTCCCGCGGCCGGCTGATGAAGAGTTAGAGGAATTTATTTCTGGTGATAGAAATTCATTTCTCGCTATAATGTGGTTCGGATTCCACAATAAGCTGTAGGTCCCGTTGCTAAGTAACCAATTGGTTCTTAGCCACGTAAAATAAGTCTAATCCTTCGGGCCAGCCCTCTCTAGGAGAGCTGTTAATCAGCTCAGTGGTCTGGTAAAACTAAGGTATACTTAACTTAATTTTGTGTTGGGGGGGGGGGCCGCCTTCTAAATTTTATGCTCTACTTCCGAAAATGTTGTAATTAATCAGGACCACTGTCCGGAGAACAACAGTAACTTAACGATAACAATATAAGCCGGTGGCCGAGTATGTAGTTACAAAAATGGATGATAATTGAGTTCCAGCTTCAATATACCTTGGTGTAATTGGTTACATGTTGAACGTGCCGTTGCGTAATTGGTTATGGCGTCAATACACCATTTTGCTAATGCTGATACTTAATTTGCTCCTAATTTC
>NC_089744.1:59026598-59081598 GCF_040412425.1 Macrobrachium rosenbergii
CTCTCTACAGTTTGCACATGGCTTTAAGGTAAATGTTAGAGTGAAGGTTCGATTTTAATGGATTTTAAAGGATGAAAATTATTGTAACATAAGAATTTTTTTTCATTAAAATATACGTGTGTATGAAATATTTGATTTAAGAATGTATTATTTATCTCTTGTATTTCTCCTATTGCTGTGTGCTATAAAAGAATATTAGAACTGTTATCGAACCCTTCCGATTTACTAATCGTCACAGCAAAGCAATGAGGTATTTTCAGGAAGTACTTTTTCGCAAACACACTCATAAAAGAGAATAACAGATCATTTTCACATAACCTTATAGATTTATCCCGTTCCAGAGTTAAAAGGAGGAAAATAGACTTTACCGAATGCCGTCAGAGAGAGAGAGAGAGAGAGAGAGAGAGAGAGAGAGAGAGAGAAATTATCGAGTTGAGCCAGAACTGAAGTAAAAAAAATAATACTACTGATATCCGAAACACAGATCAAAGACGGGAAAGCACTGGAAAAATTTCTTTGATCGGAAATTGTGAATTTTTTTAGCATACTGTAGGGTTGGGGAGAGTTGTGTACTCGTTTTTTATAATGAAAGAAAAGACCTTGGTTATAAAAGGTGTTGAGTTTATTAATATGAGACAGCCGCGAATTAAATGTGGTAATTCAGGAAAGGCACAGCCAAATAATTTGTGTATTATTTCTCTGGTGTTTGATAGATTATTTCACTTTGTCACTCTCGATTTTTGTGAGAACGTTAGTGCTGTAATATTGCCTTCCAATTTTTTTTTTTTTTTGGAAACTATAATCCTTTTATAATCGGATTCCAATTTTTTTTTTTTAGAACTATAATTCTTTTATAATCGGATTACTTGCCTTAGCCCTATGACGCGACATATCTCTTAAATAATAAAAGGTATTGTGAAATCAATAACATGTCCTTAAACCAAAGGGAATACTTCATTACCATAATTCTTGCATGCAAGCAAACGAGAACATACTAGAAACTCGACACTTGTAATCGTTACGTTTCGTACACCACTATTCCTCTCCTGCTTAACGTAATTACATTTTAGCTCATATTCAGTGACTTCTATCAGTTTTCTATAACGTCCATTAAACCTAGGTCCACGCGAGGTTTGTCTGCGCGTACTCACGCCATCTTGATTGTCAAGATTTTTTTAGTACTTCATTTCATCCAGGAAAATGCTTTTTATGACGCTAAGAACTCAAACAAGTCTTGAAGTTATCGTATTTAAGAGTTATAACACTAAAAATGTATAACAATTTTGGTTTTAGGAGAACGCTGTGATGTTACTGTGACCGTTAGTGAATTTGAGTGAAACAAACGGCAGTTACTTTTCAAATTTAGTAATTAGATGTTTTCATGAATTCCATATAACTTGAATGTGAACTAAAGTTTGTAAATTGTTTTGCAGTCGGAATCTTGAAAATATCAGATATACCAAGCTGCTGATTAATTAAAATGGAGAAAAAGTATTATTCATTTTGGTTATGAAAACAAATTCAATATTTTACATTGGTGCGTTTTTATTTCATTTATAATACAAGAAAATTGCCACCTAACGCTTTTTACAGAATATTAACAAGGGCACTCAGCATTTCAGTTTTCAACGTGTAAACCCTGAATGTTACATTTGATATTAAAACGTGGCAATTCTGAAGCGATATAGTGTTTCCAATTGTTATTAAGCCTTTTCATTTTAATGTTTGTCTCCGTTCTGTACAAGTACACTTGCAGTTCAAAATTTGAGTTTGTCTTACCCTAAACATCAAATGGGAACCAAACGTCGTATTCCCTGCAGAGAGCAACTCGTAGAGCATCTGCTCGCACCGCTGATGATAATTTTGCAAGTTGAAATGAAACTCGGATAACCCCACATTCTCTTGCACTTACGCCCACTCTTGCATAAATACTTACACCACTGGTTTCAACAACGAATCTCACATCGAAGCTATATCGGACTTCTGGACTTGGATGTAAATTTTATTTTTCATTAGATTCGATGTCTCTCCAAGGTAATTGGATGCAGTAGCGATTATACCCTTGGTATCACGTCTGGCTGCAGTTTATCGATTCTTCTGTAGAATATAGCATTATGACAGTATGGGATTTTACTTAATGTGTAATTCAATCTTGACGTCATTTAATATTAATAGTTGAAGCTGGACGACTGCTATTATTACAAGAAATTTTAGCTCGTATGCACAACAAAGATTTTACTCTAAAATTTTTGTTGGTTGCTCGCCAATTCTTCAGTCGTTTAGTCTTTACAAATTTCATATGGCTTTTGCTCGAGTACACTGGATGATTAAAACTGGATGGGGAAATTTGATTGGCCCTTGTGCCGCGAACAGTGATTCATAATCAAATCACCACAGACAGTCATTGAAACTTTCGCCGGGGACTTTATTCGAAAATCAATGAATCGATTATCTAATTGATAAGTGGAGGCGCTCATGCGTGAGTGTAGGATTGTTTTTGAGTGTGTGTGCTCGTGCGCGCGAATACATGTGTGGGATGTGAGTGTGCGTGGATGTATTGTAGATTGTTTAAACTGACTCGAATTATCAGTTATTTTTATCATTAAGATTAACAGTTCTGAGATTCTTGTATTCTCTACGATACAACTTTTTCATTAAAATTGGAAAGCTATTCAAGTTTGCGTTTGTATATTCTAGAATTTTTTAAACACCTTTATTAGCCAAGTCATATTCGTCAGTGGTTGATGTTTAAGGCACTATACCTGATTTATTAATAATTCTATTCCGTCTGTTGTTGCGAAGGATTATGCGTTGGTAGCATGCGGTAAGGATAACACTGTGTGCGGAGAACACGTGAATTTCATTATATTTCTATTTGTAACGGAAATATCCTTTTATTGGTTGCTAATTGACAATAAACGGTGATGATGAACATTGTACATCATGAATCGAGAGACTCGAATAGTTAAGTGTCCGACAATAACCAAACCTACGTTGCTCGTATTCTGATTACATTGTTAATCAAACTTTCAGTCGGTCATTTCGCGCATAATTTTCAGTGATTTTCCTGCGTTTGTGTAGACAAAAGCCAAACAAATATCGATCAAACGCTCTTCAGTATTTTTTCTTTTTTATTGTACGAAAAGAGAACCGGGAAATAGTGTCTAATTTTCAAAATTTTTCATATTTTTTTTCTCTTACGTACGAAAAGGGAACCAGGAACGCACCGCTTCTAGCTCAATGACGCTTCGTTTGGAATGGTTAATCAGAGCAGATTCTATATGCAACGGTAAAACCATCGCAAAAACAATTCAAGCGCAGGCGATATTGCCCGAACACAATACACGGTATAGGTGAATTTGGGCTTTATAGAAGAGTATTTGAAATATGCCAGATACTTTTCTGATTCGCAATATGCACTACATAGACAGGCGGAACGAGGATGAAAAGAATGAGAAATTTTTATTCGATCTCTCTCTCTCTCTCTCTCTCTCTCTCTCTCTCTCTCTCTCTCTCTCTCTCTCTCTCTCTCTCTCTCTCTCGCAATCAGTTTTCTGAATTTGACGTTACTTATGTTCTGAATTTGACGTTACTTATGCTTCTTTGTTGTGCTGGAATATATTTTTTCCAATAAAATTTCACGAGACAGTTATTAAAAAAATAAAATCAAATTGCTCTCAACTGCTGTTTCACTCTTTCCCATCAGTGTTAATAATCAATCGTTATTTCTTGCATACAGCAACTTTTAACAATAATCAAAAGAAGATAAAAGTATTGGATCTAAATAATAATCTAACTAGTATTATGGAGCTCTGAATGGTTAATACGCTACATTAATAATTTCCTTTATTTCTTTCCTCATTTGGCGTACGTTTTTTGTAAACCCAGAAGCTGTAGTATAGTTACATATATTTCAGTTTCAAAATGCTTTTACTGAAGTCAAATACCTCTTTATAATGGATCTTCAGTGAAAAAATTGAGTTGTTAAGGTTTAGTTTCTATGAATGTGCCTCTGTAATCTAATATGAAATGTTTCTACTAGCTGTATTGGAAGCTTTTGCGATCCTATTTGTAGTTATATTTTTATCCTCAGTGGAAATCATTGAAACAAATTACTAATACACCGTATGTAAAGGAATATCATTTTGTAATTTTTGGATATGTTTTGTCATATATGGGCAACTGTGTATGTTTATCTGTCAATATGCAAAATTACCAGCAAGTTTATTAACTGTGATAAAAACTAAAAGACTATCCCAATTTTAAAGGTTAGGTTGACTGGTTTACAAAATTTACCATATTCACCAGAAATGCCGTTTTCATAAAGAATTACTTACATTAGAAATATTTATATTTTATCACATGTATTTTTTATATACCAATAATGCTACGATCCCCTAATTCGTTTCAAGAAAAAAAGAAACACTCATGGCGGGTTTTAGTCTTAAGTAAATATTTCCACATGATTTAAGCTCAAACCACACTATTCCCATTGATCTGCGCTAATTCACTTACAGTACCCATTTTCGGACGCTCATGCACGTTGCAAATCGTCAAAAGCTCACGAGCTTCGAATTCCAACACGATACGCCATTTACGTTAAGCTTCTAAAAAGCTGGAATTCCGTAGTGGATTTCCTCTGGTGCCTGGTCTGTCGAGGTGTTGTGTGATTTCGACATTTGTCAATAGACTTGATTTCATCATTTTTTCATTCGTTTCTATTGTTTTCCAAAGAAAATATTTGGCTTTATTGCCGCTATTGTTATTCATGATTCAAGTTTGGGTTGATTGGCTGAGAAATTTGAAAAGCATATTATTATCTCGGTATAAACGCAATCTTTCCTACTGACATATCTGTCTATCTGTTTATTTCATCATACTCTATTTTCTTCCTATGGGGCGGTGGTGGCGGCCCAGTGGAATAGAAAGGTTACTACCGCTCCTGGTTTCTCGGCCAATATGAAGGAGTGAGGTTGCTAGCCTGACGCGTTGTGCCTTGACCCTAGCAGACTTTAGTACTCAAGTGGCCGAACTGTTGTATATTCACGAATATGAACCCCAAAATATCACTTAATATCGAATCATTACGCTTTGAGAATAACTTCCACCCGAGAGGAATTAAAACTAATAAGTGCAGGGGCCCCGATTCCTGTTATCTTTTGCTTTCATTCCTTTGTGCTCTATTTACTAGCTAGCAACTGCAATGATTATATGGGAAAACAAAAGAATATCCGGACTTTATTCACCCCCGGATGAAACTTGATATATATTTCATATATTCACCGTAAATGTGTGGAGTTATTCAAGTTTCTTATATGACTGCCACTATTCTTTGCTATTCACCCGATAAGATATCCGGCTGGTCACTTTTACTTCAGTATTATGAAGCAGTGGAAGCTGAACATTGATGCAAATTCACGCATAATTGTCGCCGCTGCTTTTATTGCAGGCTCTAGTTCCGTAGTGAGTTCATTCAACTCTTCGTGCTCACTCTCTTTCCTTAAATATAATATATATATATATATATATATATATATATATATATATATATATATATATATATACACATATATATACACACATATATACATTATATACATTTATATTTATAATATATATGGCTGTGGATACCTTGGTTTTCATACAAATATACTCTCTCTCTCTCTCTCTCTCTCTCTCTCTCTCTCTCTCTCTCTCTCTCTCTCTCTCTCTCTCTCACTTCTGCTATGATATTTCCTCGCCTTTACATAACAAAGAAAGGGCATAACTTGCTTTTGATGATTCATGCACAATAACTATTTAATTCTCTTTACGCTCTGTCATGTTGCACTGCAGTGTATTTCCAAAACTGTGGGTTCCGTCGCAATTTTGTAATCATGTTCTTTGTTTTGTAACTGTTTGATAAAGAGTCATTTAGCTAAAAGTAATTATAATCTACTTCTCTTTTACGAACTTAGCTATAATTTGCTTTGCACTAGCTGAAAAGGTTTATTCCTTTACGAACATATTTTACCTCCTTTTTGTTCAGACTTCTTCATGAAATATTCCAAACATATTCTCATCTCTTTGTAATTTTTATTAAAGTTATTTATTGATCTTCTTTTAACAAACAGGGATCTTTTTTAGGTGCCTCTTATTTTGTTCCGTTGTAGATTGCATGAATATTGTTTTTGTTAATCGGTTTGATATTCTGACAATTTCTTGAAAAATAATTTAAATTGTTTTCACATCAACGGCAATACTTCACTGTGTATTATCATGACTGATTTTCAGCCTTTTTTTTTTTTTTAGTAAAGTACCAGACATTTTAAACCGGCACATTTATATAGAAAGATGTCTTGATAGATCTATTTTTGTGGTGTTTTATAAGCTTCAATTCTTTATGAATAGCAGCAGTTCCCCGTTCACCAGTGAATCCACCTTGTTAGTGTATAAAACCTCGAAATTCTCCGTAAATTTACAAGTAAATTGATTATTATTTAAAGATATGCGTTTCGAGTGTGGCCAATGACATGAAACAGGAGTTTTCTGTTCCTTCGATCTTGTATTGCAAAGTATATCAATACTGAAAATTATTATTATTATTATTATTATTATTATTATTATACTGGTTTCGCACGTATGTAATTCTAATCCAGTCCGGCGATGATTATGGTGTTCCAGTAGATTTAAAGAACTCAGGAATTTGTTTTTGTGACGATGAAGGAAAAAAATGAAAAGCAAGCGGAAGAAAAAGATTAATTAGAGGGAGATGGAGAAGAAGACGGCGACGAAATAAAGAAAGACAGAAAAGAGAATTTACAGAATAAGATAATTTTATGTATGCTGTCATGATCTTGCAAGTAATATCTGATGAGCTTTCTTATGATCTTTAATGATAGTATATAATTTTGTGATTTTGGACAGTTCGATAATAATTATTGCTTTCAGAAAGAACAAGGATATAGCAAAACAACCTCACTAATATAATCTTTTAATGAAGGATTTCGCTTTTGTAATGTTTTAAAATTTAACCTACCACGAATAGAGAAAGAAAATCAAAATATATATATATATATATATATATATATAGAATAATTATATATATATATATATATATATATATATATATATATATGTGTGTGTGTGTGTGTGTGTGTGTGTGTGTACATATATAAACATATACATACATACGTCCAGTGATTCACTGTTCCGTTTGAGGTTCTGTGAGCAGCATATCACAAAATACATTTTGTACGTTCGATATTTTGTTCTTAAGTTACTCCCCCGCGCTTTCTTGGGGGTTATTGGATAAATAATGTTAGTTTTTAATTGAGTACAATCGATATTTTAGTCATTATTACTTCCCTAAGGATATACAAGTAAATTTGTAAAATAATATTTGTTAAGGTCGACCGTTTAATTTTTTAACAAATAACTAAAGTAATTTGACAACTGCCTCTGCATGAACTTTCACCGCTACTTAAAACTCATGGTATTTGTTTTTCGTCTTTTCAGGAATCAGTATGCATAAAGGATACGCCTTTGTCCAGTTCACCAATCCTTTCGATGCCCGATCAGCCTGCATGGGCGAGGATGGGCGTAGTGTCTTTGGGCAGATCCTTGGTAAGTATTCTTCTTCTTGCAGGAAGATGCCGGTAGTTATTGGGGATTCACCGACTGTCTAGAAGCGCCATCTATTGGAAGGCGCGAAAGATGGCTTCAAGTGAGCCCCATCCCCCAGCAGATTGGAGGACGTCAACTCACCCATTCTGACCTTACCTCATTCGCGTCAAATCGACTTGGACTACTCATAACCTCATTTCATCGTTTCATAACCTCATTCCGATCTACCTTTGGTTATTAGATTGCCCATACCCCTTTTCAATGCCAGGTATTTTATTTTTACCCAAATTATTATATGAAAATTTCACACCTCTGTTTGGTTAGTGATGTTATGATCTTTCGATTTTATTCATTTTGCACATTCGTTAAGCGTAAAACTGTTACTTCTTTTAGTTATTCTGAAACTTATTCCCCACAACTAAAGCACAGTCAATTCCCAATATGCATAACAAACATAACATACTTTTAACACTATCGGGATGATTTTATCATTGAATGCAAATGTGTTTTAGATAGCAAAATTAGATTAATTCCCATTGAGTTAATCCCAGTATAACAGTATTCTTATGTAATGCCACTTACAACATTTTCTATCGATTATTAATTATATATACATATATATATATATATATATATATATATATATATATATATATATATATATATATATATATATATATATATATATATATATACTGTTATCACACCGATACGAGTTAGTTAATGCTGTGCGTATCCTCGGTAAAGAATGGAATAACGGAATATAAATATGCATTTATTGGCTAGAATAGCAATGAAAATTGGAAAAGAGAAAAAATTCATTTTTGTACAGCAGTTAATCGGGTGTTAGAATTCAAAACGTGCTTCTCGCTCCAAATTTGTTTTTCATTATGGACGAAATCAAATGAGAGTCCAATGTATATGATAGATTATTCACGGCTTGTTACGTTCATCGGCCGCTATCCCCGCGCCGGACAATTTTCTTCATTTTTCATGAATAATTATGCATCGAATTTCAGAGCGAGGATTTGGCTTAATTTTCCATAGAATTAAATCAATTCTACTCATTTTTGCACGCGTAATACCGATGGTGCCTGCAAATCTAACCGTGTATGAGATTTCGGGTTCATATTGGCGTGGAGATATGCGAGGATGGACTCGTAAAATTGCGGCAAAACAAAAGGAATGTTTGACTGATGGCGTCAATCATTTTATGATTCCATTTTTTCTCCCGCCTGTATAATCAGATTTCGAAATCTTTGTTCTCTTCCCACTTCATTTTTGAGAGAATGTCAGTATTTTTGACTTGCTGAAAACGTTTTTGGTTTTAATCAGAACTGCAAATCTACAATAAAAAGTATCATGCACTTCAAATTCGTGTAGTTTTCTCGACAATTTAAAATAGTGTACGTTAAATTGGTATCATATTTATCCTACCTTGTATATGCCTTTAACAGGAGATTCAGTAGTTTACAAATTTGGTTAAATTTTCCTAATTATGTTCAACAAATGGTTGACATACATATATGCATAGTTTAATTGTTACTTCTTGCAAAATAAAGAATATATATTGATTTTCATTCTTTTTGCGTACTAGTTTCAGTTATTTAAGATGATTTCAAATGTTATCTTATCTACCATTAAAAATGTGTCGCAATAACATCAAATATCTCATCAGATTTTTGTTGTATAGAATCAAAATGCAAAGCACAAACGCTTTGACAGATAGCAATTCCATAAAGCTGAAACATATTTCTCTTATATCTTTTATAGATTTTCATCATATCTCGTAGTCGGAGCAGCAAATGTATTATGAGTATAACGGATATCTCATTAACTTGAGTTAAAAGCTTTAAAGCTTTCGTAGGCGTTCTATCAAGTTATTACATCCAACATCACGACGTCACTTCTACATAGAATATTGGAAGTTTATAAACAAATAACTTTTAATTGTACGAAAGAATATTTAGAACTATTAGTGTTTTCAGAATGGTTATAGTAAAATGACAAAAGTAGATGTTTGATGTAATTAAATAAATTTACTTAAATTCTGAAATCTTTTATCTGGTGTAATTACTGCTTTAAATCATCTACAAGAGATATTGTTTAGTTACAACATCAGTTTCGATTTTGAATGCGACACATCCGTCTTAAAAGTAACATGAGACCATTGTTTTATCTCTGAATGAACATGCCAGAAAATGTACCTCAGATATGATTAAAATGTCAATTTTTTTAAAGTTTACTAGGTCAGATAACTATTACAATCCGTATTAGTATTTTTATATTGCAACACCTTTTATATTTACATTTGTAACAGGAAAATACGAGAAGAATAAAGGACTTAAACTCTTATAGCAATAAAACTAACTTTCTTTTATCTAATAAGTTCATTATTCCTTCAACTCTTTGGCTGTTCATTATTCCTTCAACTCTTTGGCTGTTATATTTTATTGTGCCATTCCTTTAGATATAATTTTGATAGATGTGCGGTCAAATTTGGTTTGCAGTATCTCTTTAACATCGTAAGGATATTAAGCCCTAGCTTTTGCAGTTTTCATATCATATGATCTATATTTACAACGTCGATGTTATGATCATAAACTGAATGCCGTATAATGAGTTATTTTTCATGGCGTTGAGGGTGAGTTTGCTGAATCTATATTGGTAATTTTAATTTTAATTTTATTTGATTATATTTAATATTTTTATGAAGTATTGGCCAAAATATGATCGGCATTATTCATTTGAATCTTATACCATAAACACTATGTTTTCATGTCACGAATGAATATGTGAATGAAAGTTCTGTCAGTTCCCTGTTATAGGTCACGTTTTTTTAAATGATGTACATAAGCTGATACAAGCTGTTCTGCCACTTTCCATTTTGTACTGGAGACTTTCATATTACGTCATACCCTTATTTTATCTCTGATATGCTGAAGGAACGGGCTTAAGGAGCTGAAATAACAAAACATCCTCCCCTATTTCCCTATTTTAAATTCTAAAGAAAGTTATCTTGTATGCCCTCTCTCTTCTTAGTTATGCTTCTATAAATTTTGCTTATTTAAGCGGTAAATATATTCTATGTAATGTTCAGAGTATATTTTTCTTCATTCTTGATTTTTAAAAATAAAGAAAAACTATTTTGTCTGCAGTTTTCATATTTTGAAATAATTTTTGTTTAACGGAGGTGTTTTCTTAGTTTTCTCTTTTAAAATTTTTAAATATTTCGTATTGTTAATATTTTGAGCAGAAGAATAAAGAATGTTTATATGTTACACTTTTAAGGCACCTTAAATATTTCTCGTCTATTAACAGTCGAAAAGCATGTCCATTTTTTTTTTACCGGACTATTTGATTTCCGTTATTAAATTTATCGTATAGCAAATTCTGAAGACCATTTTCAGATCATGTATATAAAGATCAAGTCAGACGATAATCCATTCTCGAGAGTCTTGATAGTCTGTAAAACACAGCTGAAACAAGTTGACTTGCGTTTGTTTAATGGTGTTAAGTGTTGCTGCGTCACGGAAAGGTAATACTTTTACAAATGAAATACAGAATATTCAGGTTATTCTTCTTGTTTTCCAGGGGAACAGTTTTGTTTTATGAGTTTGAGTAACAAAGAAATGCTGAGATTTGTCAGATCCACTACCATGCATGATTTTTATACTTAAAGACGTATTTCATATGTGTTTATTGGACGGGTAGTTAGAAAATATTTTTATCCAAAATATACGTTTCTTCGGTAGAGATTCATTCTCTTAAATGATTCGTTATATTTTTTTTCATGATTCCCAAAAAGATGACGGTAATTCCAAAGGAGTCCATACGACAGAGCAATACCAAGAAGAAATCGTAATTCCACGAATTATATTGCCACGATAAAGGATAAATATAAAACTGATCATCCGCATAGCATAACATACTAAAGAGGATCAGTATCGTTCCGACGGAGGAAATTAATGGAGGCCTTCGAGGAACATGGCGCGATCGTAACCATCTTGGATGCGGCAGAGCGCGGGTAAAAAAAATGGCGCGATTGAGCCCAAATAAAAGCAGGTTTGAACCGCCATCACTCAACGCTGCGGAAGAAGAAACCAGGCGTTAAGATGGACAAAAGAAAACGCCTCGTAACTTCTGATATTTTATAACAGCGAGCGGCAGGATAACGGTTGAATTTTAAAAGATTGTCTAGTTGCTGATATATGCTGGACTCTCTCTCTCTCTCTCTCTCTCTCTCTCTCTCTCTCTCTCTCTCTCTCTCTCTCTTAAAAGAGGATTAGCCAATACATTAAAATTAGTGCTGTAGGTGCTTTGTATTTATGACAGTATGCATGCATATACGACTTTGGAATGTAAATGTTTGAGTGGACAAATGTTTTAGCAAGTATGAACATAGAGCACACACACATTGACGGCTTTGTTTTCCATTTGCGGCCCCCATGAAGTTTTACTTAGCTTCTTCATTATTTCTCATTGTATGCTTGAGGTCAATAATAGTGACATCTTAAAAGAAATAATCTTTGCCTATGATAGGCTTATGTGAAACAGTGCCTTCATAATTATGAATGGTGCATAATTATATTTGTGGCCCCCATTGGTACATATTACCTCAGTCATGTTGTTGACTTATTTCAACACTACAAGTGACATATTTCTGTTTACTTATACCAGAATGCCAGTGTTCTGCTTGTTTCAGCACTTTTTTTAAATAGGTTTCTTAATCATACGCGTAACCCACTTCTGCGCATGGGATGAGGACTTGTCCAGACATTGCTACCTTTCTTTTCTAAGAAATGTTTTTGGAAAAAGAAGGCTGAATCAATGCCCACGTACGCAAATTATGATCAGAAATGGCCAAGTGCCAAAGTCATGCAGCAGGCATTAGCGATCATCCATCTAAGCAACGCAAAAATTTGTTGCTTAACATCACTTCACCTTAATTTTTAGAGTTCATATTTCGAAATGAAAGTATTACCATAGCAGAAAAGCGTCTGAAAACCGGCGGGCCGTCTGGACGGGTCGGAAAATCGTTGAAATTCAGTTGTTTATAAAGAGGTAAATTCATAAATATAACTTGCTTCAGAATTTGTCAAAAGTGAAAAATTATTGTCTGATTACTTGGTAAACACTTAAACTCTCGAGACCCCCTGCTGATATCTAAACAGCGGGAAATGTAATGTTGCTTTATTAAATAAGCATCAAGATATAGAAACGAATTAGGTTCATAAAAATGTTCCCGCGTATGGGTAGCATTGTTTGCATAATTATTGTTAGGACATTGTGCTACAAATAAGTAAGTTTGAATATGTAAAAAAGAGAATTTTTAGTAAAATTTCATTTTGGAAAAATTTCATCTCTATTTTGAAATTTTTTTTTATATAATTTGTATGTTTATTGTTTTCGAAAGCTCACTATTTCCTGTATTATTAAATATATATAATATATATATATACACATACATACATATATATATATATATATATATATATATATATATATATATTTATATATATATATATATATATATTTATATATATATATATATATATATATATATATATATATATATATATATATATATATATATATATATATATATATATATATGACTTTTTATCACATCACCGTGATTCATATACAATCAGTAAGCTACAAACGTCCTTTAATATCCAATTCGCTCTACCTCGGAAATAATATATTTTCATATATGTTACCGAAGGGGAATTTTTTAGTTGATAATAAGTTCGTCACGGGACGAACCAGCGAAGGACAAGAACTCAGGACTACAGTGGGCCGTGTGGGTTAATGCGTTCACTGTAGTCCTGAGTTCTTGTCCTTTGCTGGTTCGAGCCCACGGGACGACGAACTTATTATCAACTAAAAAATTCCCCTTCGCCATTTCCGAGGTAGAGCGAATTGGATATTAAAGGACGTTTGTAACTTACTGATTATATATATATGTGTGCATGGGTACAGGAAGCACCTCGTATAAATTTCAGTTTAGCGCTCCCCGCATGTACTGTATATGTAATTGAACTGGCCTTCTATTTCGTAAGAAGGGCCAGCGTCAGGGGCACTGTTTTTTAATGATTGTTTATTTAATTAATATCACCAGGGTTTTCGAGCACAAGGCAGAGTAAACCAAGATGCTTGTAAGTTGGAGCCTGATTACCTAGACATTGGCTAAAAACAACTTGTGTACCAGCGAGTTCATCGCATTTTCCAACTTATGCAACCTTGTCACTTTGTAAACAGTCAGGTTCCAACTTTATTTATTGGTAAATCTCGTTGTTATGCAGGTCGCGCCTTCGATACTGTGTAATTACTTAGATTCCATATTTTTTGTGATGATTTTCTGCTCCAAAGTCATAGTTTCCATACCGAAGGGAAGTAGATATGTATTTCTGTCGCACTCTTGTTAGCGTGTTGATTTGCACGTGCATTATTATTGAATATGCCTCATCACTAATATAAGTATTTTGAATATTAAGACAAAAAAACTCTCAGTTATAAGCATATTCAAGAAGACTTATGTTGTTTACCATTATTATTGCTCTTTTTTTTATTCTTGCTCTAATGTAAAAAACTCGATGCCTTTTCGTGAAATGTAGGGAATACGCGAAGTTGAGTATACCAGTGACAAACAGGAGGATTGCATACTATGCTTTCACTAGAAACATAGGGTCTCGGGTAGATAGTATCCCTATCGAAGACTTCATCAGAGACCGTAACTTATGAGGCCCGTGTGGGATGCATGTGACAATAGGAACGCTTGTACAGATAAAGGTATTACTATTATGGCTGCCGGTGCTTCAGTTGTCAATGTAAATGTCACAGCTACGGGTATTTGCAGTGATCCTATCAGCCATAACTTTATTGTTCCTATTGCTACGGAAACCATCGATATAACAGAATAAATTGAATAATGTTAGAATGAAGAAGTGATCAACAGAAGCCATTCACTTTGGCAATAGCATCTGTGGTCTTAGTCCAGATGAGAATGGACCTGGGAACCCAGGAGGAACAGTGATTTGGGTCCGTCGCATGTAGGTGTGAATTACATGGCGAACAACAGCTTAATCTTATTGGACAGTAACTTAATTCCAAAGGCATTAAAGTTGTCATATTCCGCGAGTGGGTATCTGCAATAACCAAGCATTGAAACCAAGGATTTCGTCATGAACATCCGTGAAGTTTACGCTACGTCTGTTTGTCTTTTGTATTGTTCACACTGAAAAACAAGGAATTGAAGTAAGGCGGGTCTTATTTAATTTGGTATTAGTATTGTCCCCGCATTGTTTGATGACTAGTGAGAAACAGTTTTCTTTCGAATTATTTTTATAATAGATGCTATGAAAATGATTGCTGAAAGTGCCTTCCAAGTTTACCTTTTTAGTGACTGTTGGATTTTGCCTTATTTGTTTTGTGAGGGTGAATATCAAGAAAGGCTCTTTCAGTGTATTTCATCTTTCGTCATTCACACCCAAAAATAACGTATATTCCTATCTACGAAGAATTTTTTTTCTGTGAGGAATATACTAATGAATAAAAGGTCTTAGAATTCTTATTACCTGTAGAAATATTTTTTTCTAAAAACAAAATATATTTTATAATTAATTAGAATAATCATCTTCAATTTTTATCACCTTATGTCTGGTGATCTCTTATTAATTTATCTCTCTCTCTCTCTCTCTCTCTCTCTCTCTCTCTCTCTCTCTCTCTCTCTCTCTCTCTCTATATATATATATATATATATATATATATATATATATATATATGTATATATATATATATATATATATAAAACAGTAAATTAATAAAAGGTCACCGCACATAAATGACTAAAAATAACGATTATTGTACTAATTAATTAAAAATTTAATTTTTCTAGGAAAAATCATTTCTGCAGGTAATAAGAACTCTAAGAACTTCTATTCATTAGTATATTTCTCACGGAAAAACAATAATTCTTCGTAGAAATAAAGCAGCATTATATTTTGAGTATATATATATATATATATATATATATATATATATATATATAGTATATATATATATATATATATATGTGTGTGTGTGTGTATATATATATATATATATATATATATATATATATATATATATATATATATATATATATATATATATATATATATATATATATATATATATATATATATGTATGTATGTATAATGAAACTGAAATGATTAAGAAGCGAATGACGGATGGAAACGATTGCTAACGGTTATGCAATTCGGAACACAAATATAGAGCAGATAATTCATGTTTACAAAATTATGATAATTACCGGTACAAGTAAGACAGTATTCAGAAAAACATGCGTTTAAACAAATAAACCAAAAGGCTGATTTAAAAAGCTTTTTAAAATATATATGGTAAATTCTATGCGCTATAAAATGAGAACAAATTTATGCAGCTTGGGCGGTTTTCTATTAGGGAAATTTAAAATTTATTATACTTAAACCGTTTTTGGTGTTTACTGAAGCGATTTTGTACTTTAGATCTTTTATTAATGTGGAAGGGGATTATCCTGTAGCTGATGGAGAATTATGTAGATGAGTGATTGGGGAATTTCACAGAGGGAACGTTTTTGCCTAAAATGCTTTTATTTATCTCCAGTGAAAAAAAAAATGGTGGAACTTCATATTGTCTTAGTTTACCAGTAAATGATGAAAGGAAATATGCTCTCAATTCATACCTCCCTATTATTGTTATTATTATAATTAGTGCTTTCCTTCTTAGTATTTAGCCGGGAACTAATTGACACCCCATGCACAAGAATAAAAGAATGTTTTTGTAACCTTAAAATTTCATCGGAATCAAAAATACATTTGATCTATTTTCACTGGTGTTCCTCCCCTTTTAAAGATCGGATTAGCTCATAAGGAATGAATAAGAGATCATTAATTTTTGTAATATTCAATGAGCCAGGCACATGAGATAAATATGGCAACGTTTATTGCATAATTATACATTATTATTCCCAGTAATAATTGCTTAAATAAAATAAAGGATGTGAAACTAGTAAATGCCATAATTTATCTTTTATTAACCTTCGAGAGGTATTAGGATTTGATGACTTGGAAGTTGTAAAAAATAGAATTCAGGACAAGTATAATTGAGAACTGTTGTACTACCTGGATTTTTAAAGCCGTATCAGCAATGGGTCACCTCGTCTTAGAGTAATGACATTCATAAAATGACCAGTGAACTTGTTATATAATTTATAATATAATAAACAGAAGGAATCCAACTTATCATAGTTTTTAGTAAAGAATTAATTTTTCTGTGATTGTTCTTTGTACGTACTGTTTTTCGATTCTTTAGGCAGATTTTTTTAACATTCAGTATTATTGTCGTTGTAGAAGAACATATCAAGTTTCCCACTGTCTCGGATCTGCCAGTTAATCATCCTTTTCCAGACTCTTGCCTTCGTCTAGCCTTAGACATCTCATAGTAATTAATCTAGTTTCTCACAGAGAAACAAGATTAATTATTCTCTCTTTACCGATTTCCTTTTTATACGCTGTTATTTAGCTTGCTTTTTTGTCTGTTTGTTTGTTTGTTTTCCGAGTCAAATCTTGTAACTCAATTTTCGACCTGTTCCCTTCATGTGATGGACTTGAAATTTTGCATGGTTACTCGATCCCAGTGACAATACAACCTTTCATGATAAATAGATCAGCAGTGACCTCTAATGACCATACAGTGACTTCTCCCAGTATCTCAGGATTTGTATGAAACTCTTCATATTTTTCATCCCTTCTTTGACTCGTAGAATAAGTTAATAACTCTACGGATTTTTCAAACCTTCTTGACTCGACAGGATACTATAGAATATCACGTTCAGTTTCGTTGGCAACAGTCATAACTCGGTTACAATTTCTGTTAATACTAAAAAGTATAAAATAAAAAAAAAACTAAACACGCTTTTATTAAAATGCACTAAAAAGTAATTTTTGTTTACACACCAGGATTTTCTTACAATCAGTCATGCCTTCAAAAACAAAAGCGTGAGCGCCAAACATGGAAAGAAATGCTACGATTGTAAGAAAATCCTGGTGTGTAAACAAAAATAATTTTTTACTTTTTAGTGCATTTGATAAAAGCGTGTACTAGATACCATCAAAACTGCATAGTGCCATTTTCTATTTTCTTTGGTCGTAGCTCAGTTAATAAGGCAAAACAGGCCACTTAGCGCCGAATGATTGGAAATTCTTCCAGCGAAGGTCATAAACACATGTTTTCGAGGCATCTTCATTACAGAAAAGGTGCGGAAAATGGTGTAATGTTGTGATGTAAGCTTTTCCATTTGAAAAACTATATATCTTATATAAGTTATATCAAGTAGATGTTCATTTCCCCGAGAAACCTTACGATGTCGATATGATTGAATGTGGAGTTTACTGCTCGGACTTTTTCCTTTTCACAATAAATTATAAGACTTGATGGTGGTAGTTCTCATAAGGAAGTTAGCTTTGTGGTCTAGACGTGAAATTGTAGTTTGTCTTCATTTTCAAGCCACGCATTAGTAACGTTTTTTCCAAAACCGTTATGATTCGAGTCTTAGAGGGATTAAGATGCATCGAAAATTTGAAAGTCATGTAACATTATGTTCTTCATTTATCATAGTAGAGTGAAATACATTTTCTTATTTACCTTCATTACATCAGCCTGCTTCGACTGATAATTCTTTCTGATTATTGTTGATTCCAATATGTCGATTAAGAAAATAACATGTAAAAGCAAAGTATCGTGAAAGCAATAATAAAAGGTGCTCGTCTAAATTTGGTAAGCTTTATTCACTTGGGGCTCTCTCCCAGTGTTTTAAGTTTGTCGGAATATTGCTACTGCAGGAATTATAGTAGTAACCAACTTATTTTCTCATTGTTTGTCAATGTAGTATGGTGAATGGACGAATGGCTTTATTGAGCATAACAGCTCATGGTGTGCGTGGAACTTGGTGGATTTATAACAACGTACTCCTTCCGCAGTAAATAGGCTTCAGCGCCAGGCAGCAGTTACTATCGTTCACTAGCATTATGTTGGAAACAGATCCATGGCAGATGGCTTTGCGGATATTCTTACAATGATCATGGGAACTGTAGTTGCATCAATACGTTGGGATCAATATGCTTCCGGTGCTAAGAATATGAAATTTGTAAATGTGGCGTCCTTTGATGCATCGATTACCAGTGCGAGTTGATAGTAATGGTTCTATGGGAACAGTAAAATGGAAAATAATTAATAAATTTGAAAGTTGGACTGTCAAGCTACCTTAAAAAATTACATTGCTCCCCAAGTTAGCTTTTAAATCATGATGCAGAAATTGAAGACTTCTTTATTTTGCGCGGCAGATGTAGCGACAACAGAATATCAAGATCTTATTTGGTATATTGCTGATGCAGTTCTGATACCTTACCAATTCGTGACTTGTAGCCTTTTTGTACCCTCCTCTCTTACGCTTTTATGCTAATTTATAAATTCGAGTTAAAGTGACTATCAGTGAATTTGTTACAAATTTGTCAAATAAAATTTTTATCTTTTTAACCAATAACAATCATTAGTTAACATTATACACTTCTTTTTTATGATACCTGTATCGTTTGATCCAAATCCTAGAAATTTGGTTTCTGTGCCACAGTAGATTTTTAAAAAATTTTCAAGGACGTGGTTCTGGAAGAAGGATGGTATGAGGCTTTTGTAACTCATCACGTGAACTAGATTATTTAGTAATTATAACGTTCTCCAGATTGGTTAAAAGTTTAATGTTTTCGTCATTCCATACATGTCAGTTTAATTGGAGTGTATTTTAGTCTTTATATTATAGTAGCCACAACATAAGAATTTCATCATCAGCTCAATCATCAGGGTGGTTTATTTTGAGTTATAGGTCGCCTGTCATGGTAACCGTTTTTGGATGTGAATATTGGAGGCATCATTTAGTATCTTTTGGCTCCATATATTGCTGCAGTGTTTATACCTAGAAATGGCTGTCAATCGATGAAAAATGCTGTTATTATTTAAAAAGATAAACCATAGTTGTACCCGCACTGATGAATGTGTAACTTGTGCTCTATTAAAAATCAAGGTGTATTCATAATTTCAACAAGATTACATTTGCGGTCGGTACCAGGAATATGGAAATTTATGTTAGGTTAAGGCCACCAATATAATCGATATCGAAGTAACATTATTTCCTCTCAGTACCTTCGTAATGCCATTATGTCTCGAGGCTGTCATTATGCCTTCTTGGATTAAGTGAAGTTAATTGCACATATGTTAATTTTATATTACCATTCCTTAGCGCAACTGCTCAGCAGCGCTTGTAGATTTGTTTGATCTCTGAATTCATCACTGTAAGTTACGCACTTGATCTCTGATTGATGGAATATGATTTATTAGCAGGGTACTATTGTTTTCATGAAGCAAAAGGGTACCTTTTTATATCCTTTGTAGTTTACAGTAAATATTGCACACTTCCTCATTAAACCCGTTATACTGTAAAGGTCTCCCAGTGGGTCTGTTACCATTAGCGTGTTTGATTTTTTTTTTTTTTTATTTAGTAATCCATTGTCGGTTATAATCTTTTGCAAGGACTTATATTGTATCCGACTGTGTAACAAGTAATTACGGCCTAGTGTACAAAAGCTTTTTGAAATTGCCATCGTTGTATAATCATTTTGGATAACCGATATTTCGCAACAAATTTCGTGTTGCGGAAATTGCGAAAATCATTAATTTGATTTTATGGGCTTCTTCGTGATTTCATCCGTTTGCAGATCGCTTAATGTTTTTGCAGTCTACAGTATATTTCAGAAACCTGAAATTGAACACTTCACTTGAGATTTCATGTAAAATATTGATTTTTAAATAACGCTATCCGTATCAGTCATTAATAAGTATAATCGATATATTGAAGCTCTTAATTCTCAGTATTCATGTCATTTTCTTATGAAAAAATCTGGAGAATGAAAATGTATTTCTTATGCACATACCGTTCAGAAATATGTCAGTCTCGGCGTTATTATTATTACAAGGATTGTATTCATTGGAAAAAGAAAGCACATTTATTGAATAGTATGAGGATTTTTTGTTAAGGTTCGTAACATTCTAAAGAATTCGTAAATAAAATAAGAACCGAATATTCTGTTCTGACATTTTTATCATTTGCTCAGCCATTTAGTCGACCGTTTTTTTAATGTATTTATCCTACTCCGTTTCATTGTCCTGTTGTGGGTCTAATAAAGAATTTGCACACTATATTCTATTCCCTTAGTGCTCTGTAATAGACTACTGTAAATATTCGTCGATGATATTCACGGTATGTCACTATTATGTTACTATCACAAAAGGAACATGTGCGTGCTTTAAAAATCACGTACACACTATAAATAACATGATTTGTGCAGTTGTTCCACAGAACTGTACAATTTGACGGTGAAACGTATCAGGTCGAGGAATTTGTACAGCGTATTATACTGTGTTCTTTTCCCAGAAAAAAAAACGCAATTCTGCCAAAGGTTTATTGACAGTGACTTTTTGTCGATATGAGATGACATAGCACGTCGCGACAGAAAAAAAAAAAAAAAACAGATGTGTAGTTCCATTAGCTAATAACAGGTTAACTGCACGTCACTTGGTAACAGAAATCCACACAGTAAAATACAGGGTTTTACTGTTTCTAGAGGTTAATATTTCGTGGTTAAATCTCTCACAGTCTCTATCTTTGTATGTGAAGGGAAGAAATAACTGATGAATCTGCGTAAAAAAGTTGTTAGTTTCAAGCTTCGTCAAGTAGAGAATTAACTGAATCTGCTGAGTTCATTCACCAACAAGGATAACCACTCCATCGGACAGTGTAGAGCTCAGTTTTCAGATCGACGGTTTTTCAAACACAAAACCTAAGAACTTCACAAAATTACCACAAGTCGCATTCCCCTTGAACCGAGGCTTATTAATTTTAATTGAAAGAACAAAAATTCAGTGGACACTATCAGTGGCTGGAAGCCAATTTCCCAAGTAATTGGCTGCATTTGATTGCCCATCTTTTGTTTCCATTAAATGATTTTATTGTTAATTTTCACTATTTTTAATAATCAACCGTTGAAGATGAAAAGCTACACTTATATTACATCTGGAAGTGGTTCATTTGACAAATATACAAAAGCATATGAAACCTATAGTTTTCAGGCAAAGATTATATATGAAAGTTTTGTCGTTAAACTAGCATTGATAGATATTTTGGAAGTGATTGGTAAAACCTGATTTGTAATACATTTCATTTAAATGGAAATAAAATTTGTCCTTCGGTAGCCAAAAGGAAACTTCAAGATCTTTGTCCCAGCTGTGTTCAAAGGATAGAAGTTTAACCTCAAGAAGCGTAAGCATTACCAAAGATTGGAAACTTAAATAGGATACCTTGTTTTTACTACTAAATGAAATCAATTTACAACCGGGCTGGTCATTCTTACTCAGCTTCCTCTTATCAGAAAGATAAATCTTAGTACTTTGTAATTCTTTTAGGATCCGAAGATGAGACAAAGAGAAAGAAGAGGGAGGAAGGAGAGAATGAAGGAAATAATAGACTTATAAACATATGATTTAAAGGTTAATGATTCTGTCTTTTAAAGTGATATGGTAGATTTTGTATTCCAGTAAAGAAGCCTTAATTCACGTAAAATCCCTTTTATTACTATTCATATATTAATCGTGTAACGAAAATGATTTTAACATGAAAAACAAATATATTATTGATACAGTGACGATTATATTTGTCGACATTGCAAATCGTTTTCTGCTCTTAATTTCATCATAAAAGATGGTATATATACACACATTATACACACACATACACACACACATATATATGTATATATGTGTGTGTGTGTGTTTGTTTGTTTGTGTCTATGCCCGTGTGTGCATGCTTTTTCTGAGCTTCACGGTACGTACTTGAATGAAATTACTGGGCTTTCTTTTGTACTGTAGGGGATCCGATAAACAGTACTTAGGCAGTGTCAGATGACCGTAATAAAAATCTTTCTTTAGTGCATACATATGGAGATGATCTAAAACAAACAGCTTTGCATTTTTAGTTTCCTTGTGATTATTTATTTCATGATTATAATCATGCAAATTATGTTTTTTTTTTCCTCTCTTTTATTACAACGTTATAATTATCCTAATACGATAGTTGTAAAATCTTTTGGTATTGCAGTCAAATTGCAGTATATTGCAATTTTGTATTCATATTCCTGATTAGCGGCACGTAATACTACATAATACACAATGTGAGGGAAAAGCCCTTGTTTTACCAGAGGAGCGTAATAATGAATCCCACTGCACAAGTGACAGCCTCTTCATTTTTTCCATATTCATAATAATTGCATGATTGAGTTTCCGTCTGTTTATGTTTGTATGTTTTTTGTAAAAGAGGTGCAAACTTATATGAATGTATGTAGATATGACGTGATGTGATATTGTTTTTATCTTTTTTTATGTTTTGTTTGTTTGTCCTTAGCAATTTTCAATTTAGTAGACTCGTGAAATTCCCTGTTCCGTGTCTCAGGCTTCAAGTGCATATATTCATTCTTTGTTCTCCCTATATAAATTGAGTTTTCACCTTTACCTTGTAATAAGAGTCGCAAACTTTTTCCAAACACACAAGTTGGAAAAATTATTATAAGACGGCCTAAGACATCGTTTAATTAGTTTGATTTTCACCATAGTTCACTGCATGAATCTTTATTAATTGTTAGGGAACAGCGAAGAACCTGTTGTTCAGATCTCTTGAGTCTTTTCCATTTTCAGTAAAGACAGTTACAACTTACTTGTGTCCTCTGGTGGCCTCCCCGAATCCAGGTGGCTACGGACCCAAATGGTTAAACAGTACAAAGGATTTTAGGGACTTGCTGTTGGCCATCGACTTCATCCAGGCAATTAGGCCTTCCTGCTGCGGCCTCCGCCAAACAGTGCAGTCTGGCTATGGTGGAAGGACCTTTAGAACCGAAAAGAAGTTTATCCCGTGAAATTTATTAAATTCTGTTGGCCCTGAATGAAAATGAACGCTAGGTAAAACGGTGTTTCACAAGTGTGTTTTCAAGCATTTTTACCATATTTCCGCACATCGCTGTGGCAAGGGGCCATTAGTGGTGACCATGATTGACTTCTGCATGTTGACTGTCTGTGTAACCATGCATGATTTTAATGCGCACGGGTATAAAACAGATATTAAAATTATTTTACGGAAGGACTAGTGTTCCTATGACAAGGCCGTAAGCTAATGTGGAAAATGGCAACACTTCATATCGAATGACGCCAGACTGGATATAAACTTTGTACTAGTTTGATTTATCAAGAGAGTTTAGAATCGTCATGATGAATAAACATTCAGTTTAGTAAACAAAATACGAAAACAAATGCAGAAAAAGTGGTAACATTCATTGGAAATTGACGTCGCGCTGGTTATATTTCTAGTAGAAAGTACATTCTGTCATAGTTGTTTTTATATATATATATATATATATATATATATATATATATATATATATATATATATATATATATATATATCTATCTATCTATCTATCTATCTATCTATCTATCTATCTATCTATATATATATATATATATATATATATATATATATATATATATATATAATCTCTAACATTCCCTAAACAACTATGACAGACACTTTCTACTAGACATACAACCAGCGCGACGTCATTTTCCATTAAATGTTACCACTTTTATTGGATATATATATGTGTGTGTGTGTACACATACATACTTAAACACACAGACACATGTGTATATATATATATATATATATATATATGTATATATATATATATGATTTGTATATGTATTGGAAAGTACTATATAGGAGTTATCTTTAAATGCTTGACGGAGTAGTGCTAATGAGATTTTTATTCAAAATAATGAAAAGAAATTCATTTATGTTCTTTATGTGTAGAAGACATTTACCACACAAAAGTCTCCTGTATTTATACTTCAGTCTAACTACGCTTAATTGTATACTGCGATCCACTCCAAACATTCTTCAAGTTGATGGACGGTTGAAGTGTAAACATTTTTCTTCTTACTCCAGAAGTTTCTAGTGTAGTTGATTATTGGGCTATCGATTCCAGACCTGAGATGCGTCATTATAAATTCTCTCTCTCTCTCTCTCTCTCTCTCTCTCTCTCTCTCTCTCTCTCTCTCTCTCTCTCTCAATTTACTAGGCATGACATAAGACTCTCTCTCTCTCTCTCTCTCTCTCTCTCTCTCTCTCTCTCTCTCTCTCTCTCTCTCTCTCTCTCAATTTACTAGGCATGACATAAGACTGGAAAAGAAGCAACACATTAAGTTAATTGAAGAATGAGGAAAACGTTCAAAACACCAAGGAAAGGTCAAGTAACTACAAATTCCTATAATTTTCTTGAACTTGTTCCGACGAGCGCACAGTATACTAAATCCTTCCTTGGGCAGGACGATTTCTTAGGCATAAATCCCCGTGGCAGAACCTGTTTGTGGCGGCGTTGCTAACTTTGTTCCACCTGAAATAATTACATAAACTGCCTAAACAGCCGTTCCCAGCATTAAATGACTCTGAAACAGTTTATGGAAATTAACCTCGGGCAGAATTTCAAAAATTAGACCCGGTCTTTTCTGCTCTCAATTTTTCTTGCCCTCGCTTGATTATAATTTTAGTCTGAAGTTTTTCCTTCGAAGAGAAACTGTATGTCTATATATATGCATATATATGTGCATGTGTATGTGTGTGTGTGCGTTTATCTATCTATCTATCTATATATATATATATATATATATATATATATATATATATATATATATATATATATATATATATATAATCATAATTACGCTTCATCTTTATCACCTGAAACTGTATTATGTATATGTTTAAACATCAAAGCTATAGAAACATTTATGAACAGTGTTTCCCTTTTTTCTTCATTAGTCTTTGTTGCCTCATCCTTCCAAAAACTACATGTTAAATGTAATTTGAAGATTTTTAAAGAAGCTTATGACTAAGTCTAAAATTTCAAAATGACATGAAACAAATGAGAAAATGGCAGTAAGTATCAAGAATGGAGCATAAGCAAGCAGGTCCTAGCTTCATAAAACCAGCATTTTCAGTACTTCAAAGGTCTGGTATGTTTGTCCATCTGATAATGGCTGAGAGTAATGTCATTCCAAGGCTTCGGAAACTGTCCCCTTTTCAGCTTTGAGCCCAACGTGTCTCACATTATGTGAAAGAATTCATATTCATTTTGCGCAATCGGAGAGTAAATCAGTTACAGCAGCTCCAAAGCCCTTTGTTCACATTTTTACTGCAAATAAATGATCAATTAATTAGTCCGCATAATTAGCAATAGGTCATTGATAGACGTTGATTCATGGCGTTTTTATTTTCCTCGATAGTAATTAATGGCTGAAAAGGAATCAATAGATATGAGTGTATAAAAGCTGGATGTCGAAGTGGGTCTGTATTGCGGGGATGCCAGTAACCTTAGTGTTATCTTTTCGATTTCTATGCCGACATTATAATGCATAACCACGTTTATACCCTCGAGGTTATTTTCCTGCAACGAACTTCAGAAATCTATAATAATTTTCAGCTTAAGATGCTTATTCATATATTAATAATTCAGTACTGAATTGGAAGATGTTTTGATAAAAGTGTCAGAAATTCAGAATGAAAATACTGTATGTACTTTTCAGCAGATTGACACATAAATGTAAAGCCATCGGTGGAAATTTTATAATTGGTGTATTAAAAATTGGTGTACTGCTATTATTACTATTGTTCTCATTTTATCAAGTTTTTCAGGGTGAAACACTGATTCCCTACTCAGTGGTGATCTTGTAGTTACATGAATTAGAAGACCTAATTATGTGAAAATAGATTATAATGTTGCCGGACTGCACTAGCATTTTACTTGTACATGTAACCATTGCATCGTTGATACTCCCAATTGGAAATACTTTTCATTAATGGTAGATTTATTCAGAGGAAAGGTATATTTGCATCTGTTTTTTGTCGGTAATCAACTCTTGGCTTGAGGTTCGAGGCCTACGTTTGATATTAAATAAATTGGCTATACGTCAGTAATATATCGAGATTTAAAAAAAAATTAAGTTGAATAAACCGAAAATTATGAGTGTTGCATTTTTTGAATTTGGAAAAAAAAAATACGGTCAGATCGTAAACCAGCTTAACAAATCTGTCTGATTTCCATGGGAGAAAAAAGTTTACAAATCGATTACTGGCGATACATAAATCAGTGATAAACCAGCCGTGTGAAAAACGATGATGAAGATCGCATTACCGTTAGTTATAATCATAACTACTCCATACGTCGAATGGGTACGGCAGTTTCATGGCCTATTTTGCATTTCCCCATAATAGAACTGTTGCCCAGGTAATTCTCGTGCCTTTGGAATATTCCCAATTAGTGTAATACGTATTTAGCGAATTCATACCCTTGTATTGAATTTGGACATTACCATGCTTACGTAAATCCAGCCTAATTGAATTGTCAAAGACTGACATACTCATTCGAAAAAAAGGGGCTAAACGTGCATTACAATTTTACGTTTCTCGTAAATGTCCACTTTTCAATTTAATGAAACGCAGTTTATACATTTAGGGTTAAAAGTGAAATTTATCTACGGGAATTTATTTCCATGGGATTAGGAGGTAGTAAATTCCGTATTTATGTGTTCTAGTTTACTACTGCATTTGATTATAGAATATGGTAATACTAAATTTACAGCAACAAAATCACATTTTATTTACGCTAGTTCATTACAATAATCATCATATTTCTAAAGCTTCGCGAATGAATTTCAAAATTTATGGTCAACGATGTTTCTTTTTCAGATTTTTCAATCAAGAATTTTGCTCCAATTTTACCAAACACGAATTTAGCAAATAATTAAATAGTATGAAAAAGGCGATACATGTATGTAGTTACATAAATAAACAAGGTTCGAACGCGTTAAATTAACCCATAAATAAAAGGGTAAACGATAAATGCATATAAACAGGCAAATAAATGAGGCGGGAACACGTTAGCCCATATTGAAGAGTGCTTAACCATTCGCTGCAACTGGAAAGCTGCGGTGTTAACCCGAAGCAGTTTAACGCCATCGTTTTTGGATTGAGTCAAATCGGCTTTACATTCCACTTTTCCAGCGTTATCAGTTTTGTTATTCAGTTTTTTCCCTCTGCAGTGTTATGTACATCGCGATGGCACACTCTCCAGTTTGGGGAACTTTTTAACTTTAGTTTTTGACAATATTGTTTTGCAATATTATTGATCATTGGCTGAACACGAGGCATTTAGGTAGATGTTTTAATGTGCGTGATTAGTACTATATTTTTTTCGAGCACCGTATTTACAATAGAGCGTTATGGAAGAAGACGTCACCCAGTAATAAAGTTTATGTATAAAATAACCTCTCTACCATTACAACTATATCTCACATTCATTGTTAACTAGAATGAATTCATAAAAGAACTTTCGTCTTTTGAATTTTTTATGTATTTACCAAATCTTTTTGTTTGGTAAGAACCGGATAGGTGCACTTCATCCCTTTCAATTAAAGACCCTCAGAGCGGCAATAAAAAGAAGATGAAGAAGGAACCGGAAAGATTTAAGTATGGGATCCTTCCCACAGAAACACCTGAGCCAGGTAGTTGATATAAGAAATCCCCCTTTATCCTTTCTTTCCCATTTTCTCTCACATTCACTTCCCTCTTCCCACCCCTCCCTACTTTTCTCACTCCTCCCTCTAGGAAATGTTTTATGGCTTCATTATTGTTCAACACAATGTAAAATATTCCCGCCATTTCTCACATGTGATTCCGGCGGCTTGAATGTATTATTCGGGCGCGTTCTCTCCATCACTGTCGCGGACACTGCATATGAATTATTACGGGCCATTTAGGGAATTCAGGGAGCGACTTCAACCCCTGCCCCTCTCCCTCACCATACCTCCACTCACCCATTTACCTAACAAAGGAAAATTCGAGGGAGAGACTATAGGGGAATTTTGCGGGTGGGATAATTGTATGGGTTTCTCTCGGGGATTGCCTGGATAGGGCTTAGTTACGATATTCGCTTGGTGAACTCTTGCCCCTCCAAAATAATGATAATAAAAATTATGGTAATTTCTCGCAGCCTGTTATCCAGACGAAATGAGGGTTCGGGTTATTTTAGAGATCGTGGAACAATATATAGTCACCCTCAAACATCTGGAGAAATAGAGTCTTAGGTGAAAAATAAGTGAATGATTCTTTCACTGCACAGCAGACAAGGCGAAGCAGTTATTTAAAAAGAAAAAAAAAGAAAAGTAAGCCGAGTTAGGAATCATAAATCATGGAACTAATGAAGTCACTTTTACTTACGACTTTTGACCTTTCGATCGTTGAGCAATAGAATTGCTCATGTAATCTGGTTGATTTATGCTGGAACGTTGGTATAACATGGAAAGTGATTGTTTTACTGTTGCTAGTTACAACGTTCAGTTCACTTCTGGGTCTTTCATCTTAGGCAATTTAGAGCTGCTCTTAACAATGAACATAGTTCTGTAAATAGCAAAGCAATCTTATCTGAAATGTAATATATATATATATATATATATATATATATATATATATATATATATATATATATATATATATATTAATATATATTATAAGGTTTTTACCTGGGGAGGGATGTGGAACTTAACATGGAACTTTCAAATCTGACGAAAGGTGTTGATTCAGATAAAACATACATAAAGGAATGTAAGCTGAAGGCCTTACTTCAACAGGGAGAGTTGCAGCTAAACACTTAGGGCCACTTAAATCACTTATATTTACAAATAACAATTATATCAGAAGGATGGGGAATTTCGAAAACAAGAAAGGTGAAACAGAGTCCTGTCGAACAGCTAAATTTACAGCAAATTAAACAACAGAGCTAGGGAATATCCACTTCGAAGAACACCATTGGGTGAGGGGCAGTGGTTAGGACCACGGCGCAAGCACAAGATGAACGGTTGACTCCACAGCTAGCAACTCCGTCTGCAATCGAGAACAAATTCAGTTACTTACAAAAACTAGATAGCATAATTATATAGAATCGAGGGGGGTGCACAGAAGGTGCCAAGGCAACTCGATTCTAGGCACTGGTAAACATGTGTGAATTTTGGACATTTACTCACTGCACTAAACAAGTCAGGTCTTTGGGGGAAATCGTACTTCAAAAAAGAAAATAAGTTGAGTAGAAGAATAACAGATTTGTGAATGGTTCAAAACCTTGCTTCTGGTGCTTTACCTTTACCTTTCAGCGCCAACATGGAGGGCAAAAATTTACAGTACTTGCACTGTAAAAAGACTAAGGCTCAAAGCAGCCTGGGAAGAGTCAAGGTTCTGAGGGAGCGGAGGACAAGGGGCAAGAGTGTGGATTCTCCAGCCGGGTGTTTCTGAGGAGTGCTGCCCATGCGCTGCCTTTTAAGACCTCAGCAGATTATGATTCTCTCCCTTCCAGATGGTGGTGTGTACTCGCCTGGCAATCCGTTTTCTATGCCTTCGGACCATGTGGTAGGCACTGGCCAGGTGGTGATTAGTTGCTATGGCCTGGGTGCTTTCTCTGTTTGGGTTAATCTTCTTCGCCAGCTCGTGTGCGCCTCCAATGGGGATTTGGTCTCCAAAAGGCGGTACCAGAAAAAAAGGTCTGGAGCAGTCACTAGTTCAAGGAAGAGGATTAAAAGATTACTAAGGGGTGAGGAACGAGAGATTTTCAGGAAGGGGCAATACTTTCCCACAACCTGCCTTTGTTAATCAGCGGTGTTATTAACGTTACTGTACTTATTTCAATTGGAATAAAAGTAAGTGTAGTTTATATGGTACATTATTGCAAGCTTAGAGGGCGAGGTGATGTCTTAGAGGAGGTCTCCCTCGTGATAATATATATTACATATTGTATGTATATATATATATATATATATATATATATATATATATATATATATATATATATATATATATATATATATATATATATATATATATTATTTATTTATTTATTTTTATTTATTTACAACGGGCAGAAATATAAAATCAAGTCACAAATTGAATAAATAAACAGAAATTTCAAGGGACTAAACGAATTCTTTGTAGCGAAATCAGGCTTATAATGAAGCATTTGGTATATCCCAGTGACAGTTTTATTGTTGAAAATGGTATGTTATAAAGAAATTATATATTTCCATGTGATTTACGGGAATTAATATACGGAAGAATCCCATGATTTGAATTCCATAATACGTGTAAATTTGTGTTTTAATTTTCAAGAATTCCAAAAAAGGTCATAACTATAAACATGAATTTTTAATATTGCAAACATTGTAGTAAAAGCAAAATTTTTAGGCATACGTTGTCTGTTACTAAATTTTAAAACAAATTTGATAATGATGCGGTTGCAATAGTGTATCACCTGTATTCCACCCTGTGTTCAAACAAGGAAGATAATTCACACTTTCCAAGAGTGTTCTTTTATAACGAACGACGCTTATAACGAAATGCTGACAACGCGACGATCCTAGGGGTTCGATATAGACAAACTTTACTGTATTTATATACATACATACATATATATATATATATATATATATATATATATATATATATATATATATATGTATATATATATATTGTATATATATGTATAGTTAGTGTGTGTATAGATATTTATATATATATATAGTTATATATATATATATATATATATATATATATATATATATATATATATATATATATATATATATATATACATGTGTATGTATGTATATATGACGTTGACAAATAAAAAGTAGGTTTTATAAAAAGACCCGCCAACCAAATTAAATTTTCTCGCCGGCATACAAGACTCTGACTGGTACTTTGAAGTGACGTCTGGGAAAGACCAAAAAGGCCAGCGTCCCTTAGGCTTGAAAAATCTCTAATAGCTCTGAAAAGGAGACTGGGTGGCGACATGTTCCAAACGACCAACATTTCTTTGCCTATTGCCTTTTTAATTAGATTGAAATATTTTTTACTTTGATTCGTTTTTCGGTGGTCTGTGTCCACATACAGTATCTTTTTTTGCCATTTCTTATTTTTATGTGTATTTGTGCTCTCTCTCTCTCTCTCTCTCTCTCTCTCTCTCTCTCTCTCTCTCTCTCTCTCTCTCTCTCTCTCTCTCTCTCTCAATTAAAGTGAAGAGCAACTTGCATCTTTCTGTGTAAGATTTTATGTGGTATTCATTAATGAAATTAGTGTATGTAATTAATAAGCAACCAGTATCCACCTTAATCTAATACTAAGTATTTTCAGATGAAAATTAGTAGGGACAGGAAAACATTACATAGGACGTTCATACGTGATTTTTAAGGTCTGATTGTGAAGTGAGTTTAAGGGTAGATTCTGTAGTCAATTAGAAATTAAAAATAATCTTTGCGAAAAGTTTATCTTGTACAGTATCTAAAATGATGAAGGATCCAAGAGTCAACCATGTACGCCTGGAATATTTTTTCGAAATTACATAAATATGTCAGAAAATGCTCACAACATCGGAATACATTGGCATCTCTCTCTCTCTCTCTCTCTCTCTCTCTCTCTCTCTCTCTCTCTCTCTCTCTCTCTCTCTCTCTCTCTCTCTCTGTATGTACACACATATATATATATATATATATATATATATATATATATATATATATATATATATATATATATATATATACATATATATACATATATATATATAAGAGATAGAGGGAGAGAGAAACAGTGGGGCATTGTGTTTCAGGCAATATATTAAAAAATAACTGGCGCTAACAAAGACCAGTAAATTCATCACTCGTTTGGGTGTTGGACGAGCAGAATATGTCTGCAAAATAACATGAACTGTAAAATAATCGCTTTTGTAGGATTAATTCTTGATTGCTTTTTATATGAATCACTGAATGCGGATCAGCTTAGAGGTCTGCTACCTTAGCATGCATGCCAACGGTTACACGCAATGATCATAATTCTTGTTTAAAAGAAAGTTTTTTTTTCTTTTCATTCGTAGAACCAGGTTTTTCTGGCAGAAGCTAAAGATTTATGTATTTGCGACCCATAAGTCTTACAACGCACTGATATGTGATGAAGAAAAGAGAACAGTTTCTGTTGTTTTTAAGAACCTGCCATATATATCCTATGAGAGAGGAACTACTTACAATTTAAAGCTCATATTTTTTATGTGTAGATGTAGATATATTCGCAATATTTACAGAAGAACTTTACTTATGAATAACGAGTCAAATCGCTTCAAGATGGTTTTTGCGTGTCTACAAAATGTTTTTCCCGTGTTCGTATATTCAGGATTAGGGTGAGTTACGTCAGAAAAGTTGAAAGATGACTCGGCAGTATTATGAGATTTATGTAATGGATTCTGATTTTAGTACCATGCATTTTTTTTTCTAATATTGCTGGTAACATTATTTTTCCACATAGCTGAGATAATTTGAAAAAGATGCCTTTTAATTGATCATATATGCTAAACTAAATCGCTACTAAGATTATCAAAAGCCTTAGAAATTTCTGATCGAATACATTTCTGTGCGCATCTGGTAAATTTATGTCGCTAGGTCGATGATTAAATAAAAAAATATATTTTGAAACTACAAGACTTTCATGAAATTAAAGGATACGAATTCGCTATTTGTATACTGAAGGGTTTACTAACTGTAAAATTTGAATACTGAAAGTGGAGACAAAAAAACTGAATCATTTGCTAGTATTTACCTAGTTACATTGTATTTATAATTACAAAAACAATCTTCTTTAGTATTAAAGATTTGAAAAGTAACCCTTATTGAACAAGTAATAAGGAAAATGCAAAGATCTGTGGCAATGAGCTCGTTAGTGATGAAATAATTTCGTAGTGTTGTTTAGTTGCCTGGGTTAAGTATTTTTTTTTTTTTTTTTTTTTTTTTACTTTAGTTAGGTTTAGAATGTGTGAGTTTTGACATATTTCGATCAGGGCTTTTCCACAACAATGTAATATAGGAAGTGAAAGATGAAATAATCTGAGCTCAAAACTAATTGTTAATTGTTAGATATGCAGTAAAAACGATGGTTGAAAATTAATTTTATGGGAAAATTGTCATTTTAAATTTTTTTATTGTTCCTGATTCCATTGTTTCGGGATTGTGTAAATAGCTAATCATCTGTGTTTTAAGAATACTAGCCTAGTTATATTTTAATGTAAGTATATATATATATATATATATATATATATATATATATATATATATATTTATATATATATATATATATATATATATATGTACATATATACATATATAATCTATGTACAATATATATATGTATATATACAGTACATATATATGTATATAGCGTATGTATTATTTATTTTCTTGAATTATAGTGTCTTTTGTGGTGAGGTAGTGATGTTGAGTGAGATTGCATTATTTCTTATCGAGGTACATACTAGAAAATGATATTTCAGTGTAAAAATTTATGCTCATGTATAATCTGTGAAAATGAGACTATCCTACATAATTCACTTCATTTATGATGGAGATTTTAGTTTAGGTTTTGTAGGGGTCTTTTTATTTTTTCATTTCTCTTTATTCATCTTTGAATGCGTCACGCAATCTTTAACTTTCAGTAATTTTAAATACTGCAATGTAAGGGAAGTACCAACCTCAGTATATGTTTAAAAAATGACGAAGAATTGCTGAACATTCTCCTGTAAAATGGAGTGTTTTTAAAGTATTCTTCAGCAGATATGAAAAATACCGAGATCATCGTAAATTCGCCGCAGATGTGTTTTAGATAATAAAGAGGTGGCAGATTTTGCTGGCAACGTCCTGTAAACTAGATAAGGCTGGCGTTACTGAAAGAACTTGTGTCATCATAGTTTTAAACTTATTTGGGGCGAGAAAAAGCGGTCATGTTGTTAGTTTAACCCTGCACTACATTCTGCGCGGGTTTCTTTTTCTTTATGCTCCTTCGTCATTCAGTCATTGTGATATGCTTATACTCGTAAGTACAGTTCGCAGTATTCATGCGGGTATATATAAATGAGTTTTCTGATAACGATGTTTGAGGACTTACTATGATTGTTTATGTAATCCTTTATTTAGGAATGTTAGGCTCGAAGCGTAATTATTGAAATGAATATTATTGTAGAGTTTTTCATAGTAAGGGAAATTATTTGCGTGTTCAGACTGTCTTGCAGTTTGCTATTCGTTGCAGGTTTTATATGTACTGTATTTTGCTGACGCCTCACGTAAATCTAAATATCATGTAAAACACCCTAAGGGTAAATTCATTTTTCGGTTAAAAGTAAACAAACAAAAAATGCATTGTTCTTCCTACTCAGCCTTAAATTAATCCAGCCTCATGCACACATTTTCCCCCAGTATGAAATTTCTGGTGGGGCTGGGGTAAGAGGTCAGGGGTTTGGGGGTTGGACGAGAGGTTTCCGTGAGGCCGATAAATTAATTTTACGTCCCCACCAAATGATGATGATGCCTACCCTTATGGAAATATATTGACCCTCCCCCTTGGTTAAAAGAAACACACTCGCTTATGGCTGGGGACCAGAGCTTGCGCATGCTAGCTGGACAGACATGGACAGGGAGGAAACTTATTGTTTTTTTTACTGACACAGAGAGTTTTTCTTTTGGTACGTATACGTAGACGGAGAAGAAGCCTCTAGGTTTATCACACCAGACTATGAGGGTTTGTTTTTTCATCATATGAAGGCAAACAGAAAGTTTCCAGGCTTTACTCTCCAGATCTGTGCCCTTTATTTATTTCTTTTCACCCAGCGGATAGGAAAAGGAAGTGTTTTTATACTATTTGTTTTAAGAAGAATGTATATTCCGTTGTGTGTCATGTAAGGACAGTCCTTATGCTTTACATGAAGAACGCGTAATATCGTTAATTTTAATAAATCTTACATCATAATTGACATTTTACACGATCTTCAAAATTTGAATAAAATTCATTGAAATTTGCATTTCGGAACAAATCATTTGACCTGATTTAATAGCAACGAAGATTATGAAAGGTGTTATTTTAGAGGCAGAAAAATATTCGTAGTATTGATTAAAAATGATTTTCTATGATTAATCAATACTACTCTGCAGTTTTATGTACCTTCCAATATGTCTTTGGAAATTCATAAAGATGTTGACATCCGAAGTAACTTGAGCCATACCAACTCCAGACGGTGTAAGATTTCGAAATTATTCTTAGCTCTTGAGTGCTGTTGCTGTGTTACGCACACTAAAAATCATTCGGATCTCACATACGTTATGAATTATGTTTCAAAAGTGGACACAGACATATTCGTTTCCAGTGTCCTTTGGGGATTTGCGTTGTATTTGTATGTAGAAAAAGTCTTTTTTTTCGGCACAGCTTATCAGTTCACGTCGTTATAAACTCTTAATCTCCTTATACTTCCCGCGTTTTTAACAAAATAAAGGAGAGGTTTTTTAAGAGGTCATGATGTTTCTTAGAAATCTTGCACCATAATCTTGATACATCGAAGAAAAAATATAAGATGAAGAAGTGCGATATAAATATCAGAATGTTCGCATTCATCTTCTCTCCATTGATCCACCTCTAGTTTGGGGTTGCGGTTTTATTAAAAAAATATCCAACAGATCTCAAGACCTCCTTGTCACCTCAGTTTTTTGTTCGGTGCGAAACATTTTAAATACAGAATAGTAAGCGTAAATATTCTACAGCAAAAATACACATGAAGTAACTAGCTCTCTCTCTCTCTCTCTCTCTCTCTCTCTCTCTCTCTCTCTCTGAACCGGTAAATTTCAGGTCAAAGAAGGCTTAACAGCGACAATTAATCATATTCAATAATGGCTTTTCCATGCGAAAAGGTTTATGTTTATGTTACGTATGATGAATTCAGTGTAAAACAATAACATAATAACATTAACGGAATGAAGGAAAAAAAATAATAGAACAATGATACTTTAAAGAATTTAGATTAAACGAATTGCTGTGAAACTCTCTTGAGTGCCTAGTTGTTGTTGATGAAAGTTTATGATATATTACAAAAACTTTCCTCGTTATGTCGAAGCACATTGACGGGGTGTTGGGCGGAACAGTAATAGATGGAACAGTAACCAGTCCCATATATCTGTTTGTTTTACCGAAGGTAGACACCACACCAACGATAGAATATACTCTTGTTGTAAACTGTCCATATGCAAGCTTGTATCATCCTTTTAATGAGGGATAGACGGGTTGCAGTGGCTATAACTAAGCAAGTTCACTTCTATCATTTTTTTTTTTTTACGTTGCTTTTGAATTTGTATTTTGGAAACCGGCTTAACAGTTGAGGAAAATGTTTTAGAAATGAATATCACAACCGGAAAAAATCTGATCAACAAGTAGTCAGCTCATTTGTCACATGAAAGCTAAAGGTTCTCCGGAAAGACTAATTGCGAAAATTGATAAATTAATTGGTGGGATTTGGTATCTGACAAAAGGATTTATATAATTGTCAAGTTTTATTATTTCATGGAGAAAAAAAGACCAGCGCTGATTGAAATACGTGTTAGTAAATTTCTCAGTAAAATGAATAATAATTGATTGTTGGATTTTACGACCTCTGGTCGAAAATATAGCAAATGGTTTTTTAGAGATGACGAAATGGAGGCGATAATGTAAATCAAGGGAATAGGCTAAATACGAACGAAATCAATTTTGAATTTTAAAATAAATGTAGAACTCGTGCTGATGTGTCGGTGTAAGTAGAGTAAATGTAAGGCATAAATATCAGATTGTTGAATGTTACTGAGCGTGCTGATAATATGAACCAAAAAAATCGAAGACTGAATTAGATATCAGTTAAAATTAAGGACAGGCTAGTACCAAAAGGAAGGCTTCATGAATAAGAATGTAAAGGAACAAGATTATCCAGACTGAATTGACTTTCAACATGATAATGGCAGTGCAGAAATGAGTAAACCACAAGTAAATTAATCATCGTGCTGAAGACCTACGAGTTTTTGTCTCTTAGCATTACCTGAGAAAAATTACGTGAGTAACCTATGAGAAGCGTAGTTTAGCAAGGCTGTGACATCACAGAGTATCTTGAGTAGTTATTATTTGATGCTGGGAGTGATTTATGTCTTGTGTTTACTGAATAAAGGAATTGACATCTCCATTACTAAACTTGAATGTTTTGGAGAAACAGGTGCATTCTTAAAAAGTATTCGAGTTCGTTTGTGAGTCGTTGGCCAGTCTTAATAACGTATGTAAAGTCAGTATGGATAACATAGGGGATAGATTCTTTTCATATAAAGTTAAGAGATTTAATATTTTTGTGTTAGAAAGCTAGAAAATTTATTTCAAAGTGTAAGAAAACTCAAAAAATTCAAAATTCAATCTGATACATTTAACATGCACATGGGAACATAGAAAGAACCTAAAATGTAATATATCAGTGATGAAAATTATAACAGCAATTAAAGTCAGTATTTATCCAACTCTTGCCAGGTAAATCTTCAGAATCCGTGGTAAATGGGTAATGAAATTGAGAGATCTTTTAGAAAGTCTAAAACTCTAACAGCTATGATTGGATGTTCATTAATTTGTGTGTCTGTAAAATACAGTTGTAACAGATTTCTTGCTGATGAAGCAAAGTTACTCCAACTATTATAAATAAGGATTTATAAAAACGTGTTCCATGTAACGTTTAATGATCATTACACAGGCTGAATGGACATTTTGTTATCAATTCAATTTAACACGAGAAATGTAAAGAAATAATATTATTAGTTTTTCATTATTTGTGTATTTTCGTTTTTTGCTTTGCAAGGTTGTGGCAGAAGTGGATTTTACCACTATTTTACCGAAATATATTGCCATTTGGCCTATGACTTTTCTGTTTGGTATTGGCTGTTCTTCACCGTTATTTAAACAAGATTGTCTTTTTATAAACCATACACGTTTTATTGCCTCTGAGCTGGTTTAGATGCTTAATGTTGTAAGCCCAACAGAATGGTATTTATCGTATGGTTGAGAGGAACTACTTATTCTTTTGTTTAAGACGTCGTTTTTCACCGCTGATTGCACGGAAATAAAAACGAAGCAAACGGTTCTCCCACTCACATTTATGTCCCTATTCCAATAGTATCTCCTTGGAACCAACATTCTTTCGTGCTTCTGTTATCATTTTATTTTTTTATTTTTTATTACTTGTTCCTGACGTGCTAAAATATCTTTTGTTTGGAGGGGATATTCACGTCGGGCACAGTAGTTTGGCCTTTTTTTTTTCCTATATTACCTACTAAAGAGGTCCTAACTGAGAACTGCGGAATTCGGCATCACTGATCTAGTAGCCAGTATCGGTCAAGAGACGTAATTACTTTTTCTGATAAAATATGTGTAGTAAATCACTTGAATAAGTACCGAAGTTTTTATTTTCCAAAGTATATCTAATTTAGACTCGCAGGCAGTGCAAAAATTATTCTCGCTTTCAAACATTCTTTTTGTGTGAAAAATCATCAATTGATGACTGAAATAATGAATTTAAATGTCTTACAGAAAACTGAAAGATTTTTTTTTTTTTTTTTATAAATTATTCAACGACGATTAAATAAGGCTAATATGACAATGCGATATTGGATATGAATAACGTAGCCATTTCTTATGGGGTGGAAAAAAATTAATTCTTCTGTTCCGTGGTATTTCCGGAAAAAGTTCATGAGAACTAGTTATATTTCTTTTTCTGTTACACATGCAAAATATCACTCTTCTTTATTTGCAAACCGGGCTTGAATGAATATATATATATATATATATATATATATATATATATATATATATATATATATATATATATATATATATATATATATATATATATATATATATATATATATATATATATATATATATATATATATATATATATATATATATATATATCATATATATATATGAATGAATTTTTATCACGTCACACATTCACATACATACATACATATGAATGAATTTTTAACGTCCTGTGATTAATATCCAATTCGCTCTACCTCGGAAATAATATATTTTCATATATGTTACCGAAGGGGAATTTTTTTAGTTGATAATAAGTTCGTCGCCCCGTGGGCTCGAACCAACGAAAGACAAGAACTCAGGACTACAGTGACACCTTTACCCACACGGCCGTGCCCACGGGACGACGAACTTATTATCAACTAAAAAAATTCCCCTTCGGTAACATATATGAAAATATATTATTTCCGAGGTAGAGCGAATTGGATATTAAAGGACGTTTGTAGCCTAATGCTTATACATACATATGTGTGTGTGTGTGAGAGAGAGAGAGAGAGAGAGAGAGAGAGAGAGAGAGAGAGAGAGAGAGAGAGAGAGAGCATGATTTTGTATGTCTGTGTGACCCTGTCCGCTCGCTAACGTGCGTTAATTTCTGTGCGTTCTTTGCTTTTCCTGAGAACATTATTTTTTTTTCTTAATTTTGTTCTTCTCTGCCTTAAATTATAAAACATTCCGAAACAAAACGTTAATACGGAGGATTGTCGTTGACGCTACAAAGGTATATGTATTGCATCATTATAAGGATACAAAAATAAAACAGTAAAAACATTAATAATTTTATAAACCTGAAGAACAATATGGAATCTGAGCGTTCCTCTTATTATTAGGAATGTTGAATCGCTGACGACGAAGGAACTAAGAACTGATTGATTTTTATTTCGTTTAGATTTATACTGACTTAATGTTGTGACTGTTTCATGTTAATTCATAATCGAACCTTTGAATGATGGCGAACATATCTTTTAGTTTTCTTTATGAGTGTTTCAAGAACTGTATTCAGTATTGTCAAATTACCATACTTTTAAAAATAATTTCTGATTCATCTCTAGTTATTTTTTCGTTTGGGGTGACATAAACGTCAAAATCCTATGGTTGGCTCTTGATCATTTTTGGTTGCAAGCCCCGCAACGAATCTTTTAGTAAAAAAGAGTTCTGACAATTTTCAGTGTTATTTCCATCTTTTCCCGAAACAGATATTATTATTATTATTATTATTATTATTATTATTATTATTATTATTATTATTATTGACAGTAATGTAGTTGAAATTATACTTTTCTCTGCACAATTATCCATTTTTGAAGGACTGTGTTTTGTTTCAGCATACCGGAATATGGGCACTTCTATGAGCTTAGGAATACTTTATGCGCTTTTCAGCAATATTACTAAACGTCCATGTAATGCGTAGCTTTAAAACATATCTATGAACATTTGTTCTTATTTTAGAGGGTTGCATGAGCGCATTGTACACTGGAATATTACGTTTTTTAGGAAGATTTTGTATTATTGTGGCCGGATGCAAGATTAATACTGTTTTCTGTTAGGGATAAATCAAGAAAAACTGCAGAGATTCTTAGAAAATATGAAAGAGATTTTCAATAACATAATACACAACAGATTCAAACAACTTGTGTCTTTTCAGTATTTTGACTACCAAAGGTTGTAGTTATGCAGCTCAATCCACACGATAATATCAGAGCCAAATATATTTGCAATCTTAAATGAGTTTAGAATTGAGTCATGATGAATACAGCAGGACAAAGATTTTATTTTTATTATTTTTCAGTTAGCTTCTTATATTTGGAAACTGGTTCATCTTTTCTTTGCTTTTCCTTTCGTCTATTCGTCAAAATCTTTTATAGCATAACAAGAATATAGCGCTACTGCAGATATCAGATTATGGAGTATTTATCATCACTTGTTTACCAGTTGATAATAGACATGTCTTGTTGTAATTACTCGCACACACACACATACATATATATATATATATATATATATATATATATATATATATATATATATATATATATATATATATATATATAATGTAAGCAATTTCATTGATATATCATGATGACAGGTACATTACAAATGAAAAAATCATAGAATTTTTTCATTGTTTTTCATAGATTTCCGCTACTTAGGATAATACGCAAGGGATTTTCGTTAGTATTCTAACGAGAGTGCATCTTATAGGAAACGTGCTTCGCCTGTTATTTTTTGTAATGGTAAACTTAATTTTTTAAATGACTTTTGTTTCTGTAACGTTTCAAGACTATTTTTTTTTCTTGCACAACGTCATTCCTTTCTCACTTAGATGATTTGTCATATCATAGAGTCTACGGATGATTGTAATTAATTCAGAACTTTGTTTAAGGAATAAAGTTGCCTTTACAATATCTGCAGTCGGGAGAATTTTGTATTACAACTCTCCTTTTTTTCAAGATCTTGTCTTCGATGAATGGCAGGAGTAAGGCCATGAATAATTAAAAATGAACTTGAACAAAAATTGAAAAGTCAACCATTATTTTTTTCAGTCGCAATTATCAATTCATGACAAGAGAAAACATTATTGGAAAATAATTACAATCTTTGTTGACAACCAAAAAATATGAAATGCACGCTTTTATTTCGTAGCTCCCATCACTCTTGCAATAATGAAAAAAAAAAGTTGGTTAAAACGAGCCAAGAAAAGAATTTTTATTGCATGGATATGGAAATTGTTATAAAAATGTTCGACTCGAACGGAGGGGAAAATGGTTGAGCGCAGCCCCAAGCCAAATGTCCATGGAAGCTATAGCGGCCGAAGCGTGGCCCCGATAAACTTTCCAACAATGTTGTAAACATTAGTTTAATGTATACACATAGTTAGAGGTCGTGGGATATTGATCAAATACCTTCCATCAGCGATATGATGCTTGCATTTTGGACAATCCCCCCAACCCCTCTCTCTCTCTCTCTCTCTCTCTCTCTCTCTCTCTCTCTCTCTCTCTCTCTCTCTCTCTCTCTTCTGTGTTTCTTGCTGAATGAAGTTAAATTAAGTCTACGAATATCGAACTTGAGGAGACATTCGCTCTCTTTTTCAGTCTATCTGTCTACAGACCTAATAAGTATGTATGCATCTATCATTTGTTCTATTTCTTTGGTATGGAATTTACTTACTTCTTCGAAAACAGTACATAAAACGACATTCACATCTCATCTTCACCATCATCCTCGTCATCGTCATCATCATCCTTATACAACATTGTATTTCAGCTCAAGAAAACTACAGCTGCATCCACCGTCACTCCCAACCTAATGTATTTTTCTTAGCTCCGTAACACTGCATGATATGTATTGTATTAATTAGTGACTAACCCGACTAGTAGCAGACCGGAATTTTTTTCTAGTAACAATGATAAACCACATTTTTTTCAAATATGTCTTATAATCTTTGATTGCTTAGATATAAAATATCTAGATATTTTCTACCTTATATATCTAAAACAAGTATAGATATTTTCTATCATCCATATTTAATTAAATGTATTAGAGATTTTATACCTGCTATATTTAAAATCTACTAGAAATTTTCACCTTACAGTATTTAAATCATACTAGATATTTTCACCTTTACTCTATTTAAAAATGAACTAGAAGTTTTCACCTACTGTATTTCAAATATAACTAGAGACCATTTTCAAACCTGATTTCCAAAAGAAAAGAGACTGAGAATACTCGTTTCATCCTGGTCCAGTTTTGATGTGCCCCCGGCGCAGCCGCGGAGCATATAGTTGTTTTTGTTTGTTGTCGTGTTTTTTCTAGTGTGTTTGTTGACATGCCGTGTTGGCGTTTGTTGCAGATGTCAACTTGGTGGCGGAACCCAAACCTCACCAGATAGGCCGGAAGAGGCCTAATGTTGCAAAGAGTGGGGCCGATTGGTGAGTTTCTATTTTGTGGCTTTTGATTTTTCTTTTCATTTTTGAATAATTAGAGAGAATCCCTTCACTTCATTTTGCCTCTGAGCTTCCAAAAGTGAATTTTACACGCTCAATTATTACTTTTATATATATACATACCTTTTATCCTCATATGAATATTTATAGATTTTCATAATGACTTTTTTTATTGTTATAATCTTTTGCAAGATGCTTTTCAAATTTTATTTCCCGAAGGAACAAATCCTTTGTTTGTGCATCTTTCTTTGTCCTTGTTCTCCTGTTCTTCCTCTTCTCTTTTTGTTCAGGATTTTGTTTGTTATATGTCTCAAAGATGTATCTTTTTTTCTATTTTTTTTTTTAATATGCATTGCCTCTACTAATAATTTCTTTTACTAATATGTTCCTCACTGTTTGTAATTCATTACATTTCTTATTTTTCAGAATACAGTTCATCACATAATTCTAAAACCATCATATTTTCGTACTCCATAATGAAACTCTTCACTTAGACCTAATCTTTTATGTTATTGCGAGGTTTTTCCACATCTCCAAAAAGACAAATAAAACAACATCTGTTTTAGGCTAATTTTAGGTTGAGTTTATGGGAATAGCGTCCAACATTAGGTAAACAATGTTTTAATTTAAGGGTTTGTTTTCCTGTTTTTGAAAATGTGTTTAACATTGTCTGTTATGATATAAGTAAGGATAGTGTTAATCATATATCAAGCATAACACAGGTCTCTATACATCATCCTGAGCGAGACAAGTAAATTTTCAACGTTAACTGGTTCATGAATAGTTTAGGTTCATGTCAGTCTCAGATTACTTGATATTTAAAGATCTTGATTATGTCGAAGATTTCATAAAGGACCAATCAACGATGCCGACTTTGATTTCAACTGGGACTCTTTTAGATAGAATTAAACTACTTAAGAGCAACGTGAAAACCCTGTGCCTGTCATTTGATATAACTTTAGACAAGACGAGTCATCTTTATCACTCTAGATAAGATTAAGATAAGGTATACATATAAGTTTCATTCTACACTAACAATATTCGAAAAAATGTATTTGTGTTTTTTGGGTTCTATTTTGAAAGATGGTCAGTGTTTTATTATCTTTAAATATCACTGTTATGGTTTTTGATTTACAACTATTATTGTTCTTTAGCCCCATTATATCAATATAAGTTATAAACTGCATGCCAAAATATATCATTATTTGCCTCCACGCTTCTCTGAAAGTTCATTAAGATTCACTTAGGTCTTTGTATATACATAGCTATCTTCACATTTGTGCTTATTGAAACCCTTTTAAAGGGATTTAAGGGATCCATATCATGTCTGTGCCGACTTTAGAATGTAGTTTACGACTGAAAATAATGTTATTGTTCCCCTTAACTTGAAACATGGTAGGTATGTTTTTATTCGTATCTCTTTATATGTATTGTTAATGTTATGAAATAACATAAGAGCCTGCATATTTCAGGTCTTGGTTTCAAAGCCAGGTTTGCTTGTGTGAAGTGGTAGATTCTTCCCTTTCTTTAGAAATTATTTAGAACTTAGGGCAAAATGTTAAATTTCGGCTAAATATTTTAACATATCCTTAACCTTTGTTTTTTTTTTGTACCATCATCCCCAAATACAAAAAGTAAATTGATGTTAAATTCCAAAAGACAAAGTAAGAAAACCACTTCGCTCGTATTCGATCTGAAAACTGCTTGAACTGATATGCTTTCTTTGACTAAATCCTTCGGGAACCCGTGCTCCTGACTGCATTTGTCCATCCATTTATATGTTTAGCTATCTGTCTATATATATATATATATATATATATATATATATATATATATATATATACACACTTGTGTGTCTGTGTATACATACATGTATATGATCAAGACCACATTTCATATATATATATATATATATATATATATATATATATATATATATATATATATATATAAATTTTATATATATATATATATATACACAGTATATATATGTGTGTGTGTTTGTCTGTCTGTCTGTTTGTTTTTGGTCTGAGAGAGAGAGAGAGAGAGAGAGAGAGAGAGAGAGAGAGAGAGAGAGAGAGAGAGAGAGAGACTTGCCAGTAATTTAAATCAAATACCGGGATTTCATTTACGATTGAAGAGGATTTGTCTTCAACCTCCTGTTTTCTTTGCAACTCTCTTTTCAGGATTATTGTAGTTTAAGGTACACTGTGCTTATATCAATAGAAATCTGACAGTGTTGCATTATTACCATTTATTCATACGCAGTTATCCTTGCAATTAGAAGGTAGTATCGAAGAGCGCATAAGAATTGTCTAATTCGCCAGATGTTAAAGGAGCTTGTTGTCGAAGGAATCTCCGATAGATCTTTGGGATCTTTGAGTCTGTCTCGCTTTGCTTGGCAAAAAGATTGCCCCACTGCGCCAGGCCATTGCATAAAGGAACTAATAGGATCGCGAAAGACTAAATCCTCTTATCGTTTCGACCCGACAGTTTACATATTTCATCCTTGCATTTATTGTTTTATTCCCTTGATTGGAGGGTTCCCGGTCACTTGACTCTCTCTGACTCCTAGACGTTGAGTGAACGACCCTTGCGTTTTCCCTTCGCGGTGTACTTTATTTCCCAGATTTTTCTCTTTCATAAAGAGGGGCAACAGGAGTTCTGAAATTATTCTGTATTATATATGTTTATTTTCGTTACTCATCTTTCATTCCACATATTTTTAAAATAAATAATTATTTAACTAATAATCTTCTTAGACAGGACTGTTTAGTAGCTGCCCATTCTTTTGCTTTCTGTTTCAGCTGTGTTTCAAATTATGTAAATTTTTGTAACTCTCAGGGTACTTTTGCCATGTAGTCGTATTGCGCAATATCACTTGGTCGTTACGGGAGACGCTTAAGTACATGACGGTGCAGTAGGTAATCAGGAGATCAGTTAAGCGGTCATGTTGTTAATGAAATTAATGTTGGTATTAAATGGCCACTGAATTGAGTAGAATTATTTAGATATTTTAAAATTTACTTTTTTTGCCATTTAATAATTATTTGATTTTTACAAAATAAATTTGAGGGGATGAAGTTATTTTCTTAAATGGAAAAAAAGAAATTCATGTAGATTTTACGTGAAATGTTTGTTTCATTACATAAAGGACTTGTTTACTCAGGTGAAGGCAAAATAGGTGTCTTTGTTTACCAATGATAAGTGTTATTTACGTTTTTCGTCCTTGAGGAAGAATCGAATCGAGGAGAAAATTTTTCTTTTAGTTCCTCCCCAAAACGAGTACTTTTAGATTTCTTCCAGATAATATGAAACTTTTTTTTCTCGGCCTACATCCAGAAAGAGGGGAGGGGGTTAGATAGAGTGAATTGGAACAGTCAGTAACAAAACTTAGGTTCCATATGGTATTTTGACTTTTAGTACTATTTTCTCATGGCTATCCTTATGTTCAAATATTAAATATCCACTATAATCTGACTTTCCTGATGAGCTCTTCACCCTGTTTTTGATCTAGCGTACGTAAATTGCATGATTTTCATATTAAATTATTGAGCATAGTGTACCATCAAGCATGGTTGATTTTCAGACACAGTCAGGGGACATGTTTCAAGATTCGAATATAAAGTTTGTAAATAGTTTAGCAAAGAATCAAGCAACGTTAGTTAAATGAAAAAGCTTGGCGTTGATTTAAAGAAAGTTTCACAAAGAATATTTAATTTCACTGTGATAACTTGTAATATAAGTATTTATCTGTGTACTAGTTTATTTACTGATTTATTTATTGTAGCCTACTAAAAACTAGTAAGAATCAAAACGAAATGATTCGGATGATGAATAATGAACAGTGTCGATGTTTGCTTGACCAGTTTACCGTAGACAGGAAGAAAAATCCACTGCAGAGTATCTGAGCAAGCAGTATGGCTGTGATGAATACATCAGGCTAATCCCACCTGCGTGAACTTTTCGGGTTATAATCTCAGCCGTCGGTCTCGGAAATTATTTATTAGTCTTTGTGGTGTGTAGTTACAAATCACCCTTAAGGCATCCCGTTCATATGATTATTTAATCAATCAGTTTTTTTTATATTTATTTAATCAATCAGTTTTTATATTTTTTTCCTCTTACACAAAAGGTGCACAGTTCAGGTAGGTCCCCATTTGTATATTCTTTGAACGCACTTACGTGAGGTAAGAGATGAATGTTTTAGTGTATAATTAGGGGGTTTGGCATTTCCATATAGAGTTTTTATGCCTGGATTGTCTCCATTTTTCTCTCTGGAGACACACACACACACGCGTGTAATATATATATATATATATATATATATATATATATATATATATATATATATATATATATATATATATATATATATATATATACATACATACATACATACACACACATATGTATGTATGTATGTATGTAATGTATGTATGTATTTATATATATTATATATATGTGTGTGCAGGATTTTTTTGTGTATGTGTTAAACCAGATATTTATATATATATATATATATATATGTATATATATTATATATTTATACATATATATGTATATATATATATATATATATATATATATATATATATATATATATATATATATATATATATATATATATATATATATATATATATATATATATATATATATATATATATATATATATATATATATATATATATATATATATATATATATATATATATATAGTTTATGTGTGTTTTTGTGTGTGTATCTGTTAAACCAGATATTTAATTACAAAATTATATATATACATATATTTACATATATACATGTATATATATATAAGTACATATATACATATATATGTATATACAATCATGAAGCTACAAATGTCGCTTAATATCAAATTCACGCTACCTCGGGAATATCTCCGATAGAGAATTATCACCGAAGGGGAATTTATAAGTGATAAATGGATTGGTACTGCCGGGTCACGAACCCTCGACACAGAACTTATCCAGCAATTCCAGTCGACGTTGCCACTGAGCCATCAAGAGAGGTATAAGTCAATGCCAAGTCTGCTGTAGGGTTTTTACCCGTCGTAAGTGGGGAAGTTGTACTTACCCTCGACATTAACCCACCTCTGCCATGATAGTTCATTGGTACATTAGGAACACGCAACTCTTTATTATGAAATTTTTTATCACACCGTGATTTATATACAATCATGAAGGTACGAATGTCGCTTCATATCAAATTCACGCTACCTCAGGAATGTCTCCGATGGAGAATTATCACCGAACGGGAATTTATAAGTGATAAAGGGATTGGTACTGCCGGGTCACGAACCCTCAACACAGAACTTATCCAGCAACTCCAGTCGACGTTACCACTGAGCTATCAAGAGAAGTATAATTCAATGCCGAGTCTGCTGTACTGTTTTTACCCGTCGTGAGCGGGGAAGTTGTACTTAGCTTGGCATTAACCCACCTCCGCCATGATAATTCATTGGTACGTTTTGGAACACGCAGCTCTTACTGTGAAATTTTTTATCATACCGTTATTTATATACAATCATGAAGCTACAAATGTCGCTTAATTTCAAATTCACGCTACCTCGGGAATATCTCCGATGGAGAATTATCACTGAAGGGGAATTTGTAAGTGATAAATGGATTGGTTCTGCCAGGTCACGAACCCATGAAACAGAAATTATCCAGGAATTACAGTTGACGTTACCACTGAGCTATCAAGAGAGGTATAAGTCAATGCCAAGTCTGCTGTAGGGTTTTTACCTGTCGTGAGCGGGGAAGTTGTACTTAGCCTCGGCATTAACCCACCTCCGCCATGATAGTTCATTGGTACGTTAGGAACACGCAACTCTTATTATGAAATTTTTTATCATACCATTATTTATATACAATCATGAAGGTACAATTGTCGCTTAATATCAAATTCGTGCTACCTCGGGAATATCTCCGATGGAGAATTATCACCGAAGGGGAATTTATAAGTGATAAATGAAATTGGTTCTGCTGGGTCACGAACCCCCGAAACAGAAATTAACCAGCAATTACAGTTGACGTTACCACAGAGCAATCAAGAGAGGTATAAGTCAATGCCGAGTCTGCTGTAGGGTTTTTACCCGTCGTGAGCGGGGAAGTTGTACTTAGCCTCGGCATTAACCCGGCTCCGCCATGATAGTTCATTGGTACATTAGGAACACGCAACTCATATTATGAAATTTTTTTATCACACCGTGATTTATATACAATCGTGAAGCTACAAATGTTGCTTAATATCAAATTCACGCTACTTCAGGAATATCTCCGATGGAGAATTATCACCGAAAGGGAATTTATAAGTGATAAATGGATTGATACTGCTGGGTCACAAAACCTCGACACAGAACTTATCCAGCAACTCCAGTTGACGTTAGCACTGAGCTATCAAGAGAGGTATAAGTCAGTGCTGAGTCTGCTGTAGGGTTTTTACCCGTCGTGAGCGGGGAAGTTGTACTTAGCCTCGGCATTAATCCACCTCCGCCATGATAGTTCATTGGTACGTTTGGAATCGCAGCTCTTATTATGAAATTTTTTATCACACCGTCATTTATATACAATCATGAAGCTACAAATGTCGCTGAATATCAAATTCACGCTACCTCAGGAATATCTCCAATGGAGAATTATCATCGAAGGGGAATTTATAAGTGATAAATGGATTGGTACTGTCGGGTCACGAACCCTCGATACAGAATTTATCCAGAAACTAAAGCTGACGTTACCACTGAGCTATCAAGAGAGGTATAAGTCAGTGCCGAGTCTGCTGTACTGTTTTTACCCATCGTGAGCGGGGAAGTTGTACTTAGCCTTGGCATTGACCCACCTCCGCCATGATGAGTACAATTTCCCCACTCACGACGGGTAAAATCAGTACAGCAGACTTGGCATTGACTTATATCTCTCTTGATAGCTCAGTGGTAATGTCGACTGGAGTTGCTAGATAAGTTCTGTGTCAAGGGTTCGTGACCCGGCAGTACCAATCCATTTATCACTTATAAATTCCCCTTCATTGATAATTCTCCATCAGAGATATTCCTGAGGTAGCGTGAATTTGATATTCAGCAACATTTGTAGCTTCATGATTGTATATAAATCATGGTGTGATAAAAAATTTCATAACAAGAGCTGTGTGTTCCAAACATACCAATGAACTATCATGGCGGAGGTGGGTTAATGCCGAGGCTAAATACAACTTCCCCGCTCATGATGGGTAAAAACAGTACAGCAGACTCAGCATTGACTTATACCTCTCTTGATAGCTCAGTGGTAACGTCGACTGGAGTTGCTGGATAAGTTCTGTGTCGAGGGTTCGTGACCTGGCAGTACCAATCCAGTGATCACTTATAAATTCCCCTTCGGTGACAATTCTCCATCGGAGATATTCCCGAGGTAGAGTGAATTTGATATTAAGCAACATTTATAGCTTCATGATTGTATATAAATCACGATGTGATAAAAAATTTCATAATAAGAGTTGCGTGTTCCAAACATACCAATGAATTATCATGGCGGAGGTGGGTTAATGCCGAGTTTATGTACAACTTCCCCGCTTACGACGGGTAAAAACAGGACAGCAGACTCGGCATTGACTTATACCTCTCTTGATAGCTCAGTGGTAACGTCGACTGGATTTGCTGGATAAGTTCTGTGTCGTGGGTTCGTGACCTGGCAGTACCAATCCATTTATCACTTATAAATTCCCCTTCGGTGATAATTCTCCATCGGAGATATTCCCGAGGCAGCGTGAATTTGATATTAAGTGACATTTGTAGCTTCATGGTTGTATATAAATCACAGTGTGATAAAAATTTTCATATATGTATATATATTATATACATGTGTGTATCTGTTAAACCAGGTATTTAATTATTATAGATATATATATATATATATATATATATATATATATATATATATACATATATATATATATATATATATATATATATATATATATATATATATATATATATATATATATATATATATATATATATATATATATATATATATATACTGTATATTTATACACATATATTATATTATGTTATATTATATATATACATATATACAGTATTGTGTGTATATATATATATATATATATATATATATATATATATATATATATAATATATGTATATATATAATATATATATATATATATATATATATTATATATAATAATTAAATATCTGGTTTAACAGACACACACACACACACACACACACACACACACATATATATACATATATATATATATATATATATATATATATATATATATATATATATATATATATATATATATATATATTTATATATGTATACATATATATATATATACACATATATATATACACACATACATACATACATACACATACACACACAGTGTGTGCGGTATTATTTCCTATACAGCTTCACCTATTATAGCACTTTCATAAGAATTTTTACTGTAATAAAAAAAGCGCCACAAACCTTAAGTGTTAGTAAGGTGAAATTCAGCTGTGCATGTTATCTACAAATAAATATTATGCATAAGTTTGTGTACTCATAATTTCTCATATCCGCTTAGATCTACTTACGGTAAATGTAACACTTGCTGTAGCGTTCATAAATTGCAAGCAAGGACGCAGTCACTGATTGTGATATATTACCTTTAATTATTCCATTGAGAAATGAAAACTTATATTTTGTGAAAGTATTTCTTGACATTGTATGGCTTATGGATTATCCAATTTACTTTAATAGATGAGCTCAGAGGGTAAATAATTATGATTACAAAACGCATTACGTATCCATATATTTATTTTTTTTGTAACAACATTATTCCAAGTTTATTAGCTTATACTTGCCGTCGTTTAGCCCTATTCTGCCTCTCTCATCGCTAATCTTGATATGAGCACTGTATGTACTGAGATTGAGGGTACCTTGGTCTGAGAGCCAACAGAGGCCGTAACGTCCCCAGGGGTTGGACTTTCAGTCTCGATTGTATCTTATATTGTTGTTATTTTTGACCGTTTGATTACACTAGGTATAACGAGAACACAGAAATTTACCGCTTTGTTCAAATTAAATGCGTATTAGCCCTATATTACGATCTCGCCTCTCGAGATCGACAGGTTCTTTAAAAAACACACAAATGGGCTGAAATGACTGACGAGAGGTGACAAACAAAGGAGGGAGGAGCTGAACAAAACCAAAAAAATTACCTTAATATTAATATATTTACAAAATAGCTACATACATAATATACAGTGAGTCAAGGTTCTGGGTGGCAAAAACACAAAATAATCAACTAACAATAATATTTAAAACCAGTCAACGAATCAATAAACACATCCACACTGCAATAACAAGGCCATGAAAAAAATCATAAAATCATACAGATACAAATAGAATAAACAATAACAAAATAGGCAGCATAACGACAATAACAATCTTAACAAAAACAAAACAATAGGCAGCATAATACATAATTAAAATTAACACTGAAGCGGCATAATGTACATAGAGCAAAACGGGAACACTTACTCAAACAATGAGGACCACAGTCCAATGCCGGACGATCAAGACAGAGCCGATACGACAACCACCTCGTCCTTGGAAACAATATGGACGTCCTCCTCGAACGCTGGACGATCAAGACAGAGTTGATACAACAACCATCTCGTCCTCAGATACAGTATGGAGTTCCTCCTCGAACACTGGACGATCAAGACAGGGTTGATACAACCACCATCTCGTCCTCAGATACTCTCCGCTGCTCTGCTGCCAAGACTCTGCCTCTCTGCCGCTCTGAACCTGACTGGTCGTTCTGCCCTCCAGAACCTGACTGACGAAGTCTGACGCCATCCAACAGACGTCAACTCGCCAGCAATTGAAAACAATGGAGGCAACAATCCACCAAGAGAACAATCGGCAAACGATTGTTCCTAACACCCTAATAGAAACCTCTGTTTATGAGATAAATATTTTAGGAAAGTAAAGAAACGTAAATTCAGGAACTTCCTCAAAAGTAGTTCGAAACGTGCTACTAAATTTCTTGTTGCGTAACCTTACTCAGTAGAACCTGTTTTAGTACAAGTATTTATATCTTATGCTTTATGCTAAAATTCCTTGACTTAGTATCGTTGGAAATCATGTAAGAGAACCGTTTAAAAAAAATCCTCTGTAATCCTGAGTAATGCTAGGCATTAATTATGTCTTCCTTGATCAATTTTTACAATAAGCATGCTTGCACATATATTAAAAAAATATTCGTTCATTGTTTCGTATGCGAAAGTGTTTTGGGCTCGCTACTTTTATATAGGTGTTTAAAATACTGATTATTATAAACTTATAAGAATATATTTGTCAATTTCCAGGTATCTAAGGAATACGTTCAAACAATGCCTTATGTTAAGAAAACTTTTTGTATATTTTGCTTATCGAAATCGAAAAAGTATTTTTTTTTCCCTTCTTCCTTTCTTATAATCCACAGGAAACTTTTTAACGGTATGTATTATTAATCTCCCGAGAAGTAACAAGTTTAGTATATTACAAATTTAGATGCAGTCGCTATTATCCATAAAGCAGTCGCAAGTATCCGTGAACTATGAAACTTGTTCCCCAGCGTTCCGCGTAAGATGTTGGAATAGTTAATGTTGACAGTTTCCAAGAGTTAACAATTCCAGACATGAAATGTTGAACATCGAAAACTCTAAGGATAATTTCACTCCAACTTGTTCTCTCAAAATATTGTATTCAGACGGCTGAATGTCATTACCACATGCGTAACGAAGTATCGAATTATTTTTTCCTATAATTTAAGTTGGGGAAAAGGATCTCTTAGTTTTTTTTAAGAAAATATCGGTATGGCTGAAAATTCTGTTCATATGTGGCTATATGCTTCATGTTCTGTTTTAGTTAAAACTGTATAGGATTTAGTTAAGGACAGGCTTTCGAGGGATAGTATTAATTCGCTTCATAATTATGCTTCAGGCAGTTAATATTGCTGATATAGTATATAACATTATCATCGTCTGCTGAAAACTGAAGACGTCGCTTTTACAAAAGTACTCTACCACAAAACATTGCTTGGACTGTCCTCAAAAGAAATTAGGTAATATTACCACAGTAATACCAACAGTAAGTTAATTCAGTCGTAACAAAGTCAGAACAACCTAGGTTTGTCATTTTCATGAGCCATTATGGACAACTATCTGCAGGAGCAGGTATTCAGATAAAAAAAAGTGAATACCCAAGGGGTGAGTTGTATTATAGTCTCATTTGTATAATATAATCATACTTCTTGATAGGCCCATTAGGAATTCGTGGAACAAAGGCTAGATCACTTGATGCCATACATAAACACATGTGTTACCCAGTCGTGAGGAAATTTCAATGCTTACCTTTTTCTGCGAAGTCGATAAGTCCCGTCTATTGGTAGCTT